>NW_006921090.1:93866-178722 GCF_000392275.1 Phaeoacremonium minimum UCRPA7 | reverse complement strand
CACCCGCATGATGCGGCTGAACCGAGCCTCTCGTCATGCCTCCCACACCTCCAAGTCAACACCCTTCCGATGTCGAACCGTTGGCCCAAGCTCTGCAGGGTCCGGTCTCAGCTGCAGTCTGTGCTGGCGAGAAATGAGCACTCTGTAGTCCAGCCTCGTTATCGGTACTACCTAGCAAATTGTTGCTACCCGCCCCATTAGATCTGGTTCTCCAAGGTATTCTACTCGGCTTGAGACTTGAGGGACTTGGCTTGACATACGGAGGATATCGGCACGAATCGGGAGACTGGAATGATGAGTTTGGTGTTCCCCAGAGTCTCAGACACGGGACTTTGGGAGGGACTTGAGTACGGGAGGCTTTAGTCGGTGTCACGTGTTCACACGCATGTCCACGTTCACGTTCAGGTGCGGCGACATGGTCGACATTTGCCCCTCGCGGGCTTCGTGCCCACTAGCTTTGTCTTTTCTTTGCTTTACAACAACTCGACAACAACTTAGATGGCTTAGTCCATCACTATCCTTATACACTCCAAACCCGGGCAACCAGCGTGAAAAATGAAAGTGGACTCCCAAGAAAGCTCTTCCCGTTACGGCGACGGCGACGGCGACGGCGAAGACGAAGGCACTAAGAACATCACCAACACCAACATCCTCCGCATCATTCGCGTCGTGAGGCAGCACCGTGACGGCACTCTGAAGCCCGCACAAGGCGAGGACCAATTTCTTAGAAATATTGTGCTCCCGCTGGAGCCTGCCGAGCATAAGCTACTGGTCAAGTTGCTCCAGCTCGCTGTGTCCTCCTCCTCCTCCTCCTCCTCGTCTACGGATGACACCACAACAATAGGCGAGTAGGAAGATGACTCATTTTCAGATCCTATTCCCACCACTAACTGTCCCTTCTGTACCAATTTCGTCCCTCCGTCACATTTTACTCACAATATATGTTAGCTAA
This sequence comes from Phaeoacremonium minimum UCRPA7, assembly GCF_000392275.1. NCBI lineage: Eukaryota > Fungi > Ascomycota > Sordariomycetes > Togniniales > Togniniaceae > Phaeoacremonium > Phaeoacremonium minimum. The sequence goes on along the minus strand of NW_006921090.1, from coordinate 177,770 downwards.
CTCCTCAACAGCTGACCAGGACGCCTCCCTTGCCACCATTGGCTCCACCCACATTGCCGAACGCCAATTTGCCGAGGTTGAGCTTGAGCTTGAGGGCGAGTCTGAGGCAGAGAAGGAACTCGCGCTCGATCACGATCAGCTTGCTTCTCTCGGGCGCCACATGGTTCAATTCATGCGCCCTCTCTACAACCCACGATTGGGCACGTTCACCATGGCCCGCCGGCCTGAGACTCCGTTTCACTACCACCTGAAGGACGCCATCTGCGAGATGATTGTCGACTGCGCCAAGCAGACTTGCTCCAGCTAGTACCAGAAGCAGAGCCTGGCCAAGCAGCAACATCTCATCGACCTTCAGCCGGGCCGCCTTCGCTACAGCCTTAATGAAACGTTGCTCGATGGGAGCGTACGGCCCGATGGCCAGATTGGGTGGACCTGGCAACTTCCCAAGCCTATCATCGTCGAAGTTGATTTTTCTAGCAAGACAAGTTTCCAGAAAGCTCAAGGTCGGTCTCCCTTTTCCAGCCACGCAACTGGCAAATCAATCCCACCCTTCTCCCTTACATCAGTCCTACACAGCCATACATCCGTATCCCAGCTGACGGCGAGGGGGAAATAGACTACATTCTAGGAACCGGCGGTGCGGTCCGCACAGTGATCATCATCAATTGCAAGTACCGTACACCCCAGAAACGGCTACTTCTCAACAGCAAGGGCAAGCAGTACCACGAGAAGCAGCGGGTGGAACTAACCATGACTATTGTCCGCATCAAGAAGCACCTCGCTTCTGCCACAACCAAGGATGTTGACGATGGCCATGGCCTCCATTGTCTCACAGAGGCAGGCCTTGAGACGGAACACATGGCTATCACCCCGGCCTCGTCCCAGTCTCTCAAACTCGAGCTCCACGATTTCGACCCACGTCTCCCGCGTGGCGATGACGACCTTGCCGCCGTGATCGACGCCCCCCTGGCAGACATCCACGCCGTCGCCGAGGAGGCTGCAGATTTGCAGGCTATTGCGGACAACACGAAGGCCTTTAGCAAGGGCCATGCGATTGTTAGTGAGCTGCGGGCGTCCTTCAAGCAGCGCTGTGTCGACCGCTACGCGTTGGCACAGCGGAGGGAGACGACACGGTCCTTCCATGCCGTCACTCATCCCGACAACGCACAAAAGCGCTACTCCAGCTATGTCGCCGCCGCCGCCGCCCATTGTCGTAGTGGCGGTATCACGATGGCGGTGGCAGAAGCATTCATGTATCCTCGGGCACCTATACTATACAAACAGCAACAGCAACAGAAACAAGGCTTGCTACAATGGGCTGCTATCAGCTCTACAGCCTTACCATCCGCTACACCGGCAGGGTCTACCCATCAACGAGAGACCGCCATGCCCGGCATGATCGCCACACGACCACGACCTCTAGTTCTCTCTCATCGTAATAGTGGGACCATCGCCAGACACTTGACGGGATGGATAGGATGGATGGTTTCACGGCGTCGAGGTTAGAGCGAGAGGATGGCGATAGGCTTGGGGCTGTTCTGTAAAGAGAGCGATTGGGTGGGCAGACTGGCCGGGCTCTTGATGTGTTGCGTAGCACCGAATGGTGTCATGTGGCTTCGTGGAGCACCCCTTCCTCAGTCCAGCCCGGGCGCATAGATAGATAGGTACTTGGGGTCTTCCTTGCTCTGCTCCTCGACTAATACAACAAGAAAGTTCTCAACAAGACAAAGTCTTTTTTAGCGAAACAGCAAACTGCTTTGATAATAGCTATGACAAGCAGTTGCAACCCAACGACAGTCCGTAGGCAGAACTCGACACAGCATACAACAGATCGATCTCATGTTGAGAATGAAAAAGCTTTCATGATAAGTTACAATTACTTCAAGATGCGGGTATGTATGCCTATAAGCTCCAAAAATCGTATCGGTATAACCTAGACGCCTACCGTAAATCAAACATAATCTCCCTTGCATCTATTAGTTCAAGACCATCTGATGAACATCACTATGCTAGCTTATCAGCCACATTGGCGGCCTCACTAGGCTATCACTTCCTTTGGAGGAGCACTGGCCGGCTCGTCCTCTACTGGGTTGTCCATCCAAGCAGAATAATCGTCATCCTCCTCCGCCTCTTCGCGAGGATCCGCCGGCTCTGTTCCCAGCTCAGGCGAGAATTTGGAGTCGTGCAAAGTAACAGTGGCAGGTCCCTCCGGCTCGTTTTCGCCCGTAGAAACCTCTTGACTTGGTGTTGCTTCTCCTCCATCATCATCCTCAACGTCCGCAACCCAGGGATGCAGATAGTCCTCGTGCTCTTCAGCCACTGGTGACGTTGGTTCCGAGTCAGCTAACGGTGCAGCCACTACAAGCATATCCTCGTTCCCTTGACCATCATTCTCGGCTACCTGTCGGCGCTTTGGTAGAGGGGGTGGTGGGACCGGCCGACGTTTGATCTCCGGCTGCCGCTCTTCGGGATGTCTACGATCTGGTAGAGGTGGAGGTGGGATGGGCTTCCGCTTCGGAACTGGGATTGGAGTGACTTTGGATCTTTTGTCGGGCATTGGCAACGGAGTACCAGGTGGCGGCAGAGGCTGTCCACCGCCCATCGGCTTGGTGAGGTCGACTTGAGATTGCGACTCTGCCGAATGTCCGTTCTTGCCCTCGCCTTTCTTCTGCAAAGCATTCCATCCCCACCGCTTGGCTGCCTCGGCCGCATTAGATACTGCCGCTAGGGAAATTCGTTTTGGAGAGTCAGCACTGCCGGGCGAATCGGGAGCCAGAGGATGTCCAGAATTTTCTCGTTTCAAGAAGAACCCGCGACCTAGCGAGCCCGCTTGGCTCTTGATGGAGCTTTTGGTTGACATAGCAGGAGACTTGGGAGTGCTGTCCTGGCCCACACTTTCTGCTGATGACGCGGTGTGGCGCCTTGCCTGGGATTTCGGGGTCTGGTCATTGTCCCTCTCCGAGTCTGTGCCTTCTCTCGTGGAAGATGCTGAAGAATGGGTTGACGCATTTGACACGATGGAAGCTCTATGTGGAGACGCGAGGGGCGTTCCAGAAGGCGTGCCAGTCAATGACCGAGCTGATAATTTAGCCATTGCAGATATCGCCGGGCTTTCACCCGGCGGTGAAGAGGACGGCTTGAAGATATCAGCGTAGACGGCATCTGTCCCAACGACGGCTATAGATTCTTGAACGAATGAGCCTGATCTCTCTGCTTTCGGCTTCAACGGTGTCTCGGTTGCAGGGTCAACCCTGGTGGAAGAGCCAGCAATTTCGGAATTATCCAGCCCTGGAGAAGCGACCGTGACCGACGAGGCATTGGCTTTCTGATCCTTTGCGTTCTTGTTGCTGAGTTTCCTCCCAAACAGACCTGTTGTTGCCGTGCTTTCTATGACCGGAACACTGTGGCTCTTCTCCATAGGTGGTAGCTCTCCCGGTGAGGGTAAACCACCATTTTCTATAGTGTCCACATCATCAACGTCGCCGACTTGAGTGATTGTTGTCTCCAAGTCACCCGAAGATTGCACGGCATCATCTCCCACCCAAATACCACCTCTCCACTTCTTGTGCTCTGTGCGGAAGAAAGGCGTGTCATCCCAAAAGGGGAGGACCAACGTCTCAGCAATGACCTCCTTGATTCTGTTCTCAATTTGACGAAGAATAACAGTGTAAGTGATCTGTCTCGTGCTGACGATTGGTTCAATCGTCATCTCGATCTTCGGCATTTGTTGGAAAGTGAACCAGAGACGATTGCTTGGCGGGGGCTTGATCTTAAAGTAGGCATGGCCTTCGAGTTTGCGTACTACGACGGCCAGAACAAGATTCACCTCTCGGGCCTTCAAGCGAGTCCCCAGCTCTATCCGGGCGACTGCTGCGACCTCAAGTCTGAAGTTTCCAGTGTAACGAACGTCTGCTTCGATACAGCATTCGCCTTCGACGGTCAAGTCTTTCAGACGTGGATTGGTGAAGATCGGCGCAGATTCACCCGTGTCGATCTTCTGAATAGTGATATTCGACAAAAACGCAGGACGCTTGACGCGGGAGATCTTCTTGGTAAGTTTCTCCCTGATGAAGTTCTCTATATCCGCGGTTTTGTACAGCGCGAGGAATATCCTCCCGATCATAGCATTGAGCCACTTTGTTTGCAACTGATCCTCGGACGAGTGTAGTTTTTGGACAAGCGCTATTATGTCCTTGACTTCGAAGTTCAACGGTGCTGGCGCTCGTCCGTCGGTTGTGAAGTATTGTTCTTGATTCCGCAGAAGGGCAAAGTAGAAGTCCTCCTTTGCAGAACAGTTCTCGGAGAACAGATAGAATGGTTTGGATATCTGACTGTCGGGACCCAGCTCTTTCCCATCCGTCCTCCGTGACAGACATAGTGCATTTCTCTTGATAAAGAGCTCGCCTTCTGGCGTGGTATCTCCTCCCGAGAAAATGCTGATGTCATGATGTGCAAGCGATATAACATGTCGGACCTCGAGTTGTTCGTCGTCATCGAAAAGCATCAAGTGGCCGTGCCTGCACACATTAGTACCGGGAGATTCGCCCAACGCAGAGCCTCTACATACCGAAGTACCACATAAAACACATTGCCTGCCTTCTTGGGCCGTTGACTTATGCTCTTGTTATTATCTAGAGGGCCTGGAGTGTGCTTCCTCTCAAAGATGCTCCGGTACATAGTTTGGTAGACGCTTGGACTTGGTGCAGCGACAGTCGTAGAACCAACGGGTGTCGATCGCTCAATGGGTTTCGCATTGATGCCCATTGGCGTGTATTCACGGCACACGGCAAAATACCCGGCAGCGACCTCCGTCTCATGGTGGTTATTCTTTGGCTTCTCCTCATCCCTAAGCTCCTTCTGAGTGGCCTTCAGCAGCCCCAGGTCGTCGCCAGGCTGGATGATGTCGTCATCGGTCGTTTCGATCGGTTTCGGCTCGACATCGTCGCGGTAGGGGAGCGTAAGGTAGGCGTGAAGAAGCACAGTGATCAACACCAAGGGAATGAAGGTGACTCCACCAAGGAGGTAAGTCAAGAGGAAGGCTGACCAGCTAGCCATAGCTCTCGATGCAATAGACGCCGGCCGGCAGAAGCGGCTGCACCTCTGCTAGCTAGCTGCCTTGCAATGAAACGAACACGCTTGGCATGAGCTTCAGGATTGAAGGGAAATGGGATACAGATGCATCTCCATGGATTTGCTAGAAGAAAGTAGCAGAAACACTCGAATCGTCAGAAGAGAAGAGCGAAGGTTGGGGAGGCGTTTAAGGTGAAGATGCTCCGTGGCTCCAATGCTTACCTCAACCAGCGACTAGCGACCAGCTACGGTTCAGCTGCCCGCCCGCGATTCGATTCACTATTGGTCCACCCCGACCCCGCAGTTACATTTACGCACTACTCCTTACCTGTGTTCCATTCTGCGTCGAGCTTATTTGGGATGCAAATTCTCCTGTAGCTTCTGGTGCATATCATGGTACTTTCCAAGCATTCTGGCAATCCAAGGAATTGTTGTTCAATCGTCTCAAGCACTCGGAGACGTTTGTAAGCATGCTATCCTTATATACATCTGCAGCCGGAAGGCTCGGCTTTCCACAAGTGATGTGGCTGTGAGGACACATCACGATGAGGCAAAATTTGACTCCATCCTCTCGATTGACAATAGAGTTTCTCTGCGACTGCGGACATATTTACACTTTCTTGTGTCTTATGGGTGACCTCATAGCTTCGCAATGGCCTTACTACCAGAATAGTCGATCCTCGTCGTGTAAGCAGGGTCGGAGTGCAACGCCCAGTATGTATCCCATATCTTCGTCGTCAGGGGTCCTATCTTGCCGTCTTTGATCGGCCGTCCATCCAGAGATGTGATGGGCATAATACCGCCTGCTGTTGTGCATGTGAAAATCTCATCTGCCTCATAAGCTAGGGACACAGGTACAACCTCGAGCCGATAGGGGATCCCATGTATCTTGGCAACATCGAAGACAGTCTTGCGAGTGATGCCCTCTAGCACACCACGGTCAGGGGTGTATAGCACGCCGTCTTTAATGAGGCAGATGTTGAATCCCGACCCTTCGGTAAGGTTGGCATCCCCGTCCGTCAAGAAGGGATACATTGCTTCACGATCTCGTGCCTCAAATAGCCCTCGAACGAAATCTCCCCACTGCAGATTCTTGACCGTCGGATCTATTGAGCCTGGCGGAATGCGTCGCACTGTCCTGGCCACAACAGCAGAAGCGTTGCCGCTCAGCTGGACCTGAGGATCCATCACCCAGACATAAGGCATCACTACCAGATAGATGTGGTTGGTCATGCCCTTCTCGCTCGCCTCTCTGACACTCTTGAACCCGCGAGTCACGATGAGCTCAACAAACGCATCTTGGATGCCGCTCTTTGCCACCATGTCAATCAGAACATCTTTGATCTCCTTGGTTGACAAGGGCATTTGTAGCCGCAACCGCTGACAGCTGAGCTCGAGCCGAGCCATATGGTCGTCGAGACGGAAGAAGCGTCCGTCCCAGACAGCTGGCACATCGTATGTCAAGTCGCTGCGTAGGAACCCTTGATCAAGTAGTGGAATCTTCGCCTCATGGAGAGGAAACAATTCACCAAAAACCCAAGCCACGCCCTTCGAGAACGGGTTGCTGCTCTGCTCCAAGACAGCCACCCTGTCTTTGTATTTTGCGAACACCTCTTGCATGGAAGTCATGATTGGTAGAGCGTTTCAAGCAAGCAAAGGTAAATTACTGTTAGATTGTCTCCCGAATCGTCCAATTATTCTACAGTTCGGCGGCGAAGAGCTTGAGTATATCGTGCAGTAATATTTATCTCATTCTCGATATCTTGCTAGCTTTATTATCCAGTAGCAACAGGTCAAGTATAGGAGATGAATCATTGATTCGCTAACAGCTTACATGCGGAGCGGCCCCTCAATGCGCGCGGAACGTCACGCCGTTGACTGCCTCATAATCCAAGTGCACAGTTGCCGAATCGACCAATCAGACTTCAACGAGTTCCATAATTGGGTGCAAGTTATCCGACGGACTACCCACTAACATCTAGCTTTATCTACGACTTCGAACCTTGGTTTCTCTATCTTCGTCGTGCCGTTCGGATCAGATAAGCTCCTAGTCTACAGTTGATTGTGACATGCCTCATCAATGGCACAGACCTATAAGCATTTCGAGCCTACAAACCAGATTCTTAGAGTTCAGGACACTTAGGTGATGTGTCGAGATATCCGCAACCATCTTGCATCTAGCCAGACTCATTGCGGTTTCGAACTCGGCCTTCAGTGTCTTCAGCGCAAGCTCAACCCCAGCTGCGCCATTTCAGGCGAGACCCCAGATTGGTACACGACCAGAAAGGCAGAAATCTGCTCCCAGAGCAATGGCCTTGAAGATGTCGGTGCCTCGACAGACTGCCTTCAAGAGATTACAAAAGTTTCCAGTGTCAAAGAATTTTGACAGGAGCCTCTCTAGAGCCAGGCAGTCGGGCGGGCTTCTCTCTTCGTACTCTCGCTCATAGCCGGCGTAATCGTCTCCGTGCTTCGGAATATTGGAAGTTCCGCCCGCTGCCGTCGTCAATGAGCTCTCCAACTTCAGCTGCACAATCACTGAAAGCCTCACCCAGCGTCGCGAGCGGCGACAAAAGCACCGGCGCCGCCATTTCCTCATCACCCATGACGATCACGCGTCGGGTGGGGTGCTCTTCCTCCAGCACGAAATCCAAACACAAACACAAACACAAACACATGATCGGCTCCTTAGTATAGCAGCCTGCCCGAGGCCGAGCCAATTCGCCCACCGACAAGACGAGTCTCAGATGCAATGGGAGCGACGGCATCGCCTGTCGATCTTGCGTCTCCAAGTGCGGCTCTACCCTGGGCCCAAGCCTAGGGCCAACTCCAGCACCGGCCTACGCCCTCGACATCCACAGTCTCCCGGCCCCATCCCCAAACTCGCGAGATAGCCGTCTCCAGATCTGCTTTCGACGCACCTACAGGAGCTACACGGACAAGAGCAAGGCCAGCGACTGCATCGCTCCTCGGAGCTGGACGAGTATGAGCTGGGAACTCAACTCCAGAGCTCAGACGACGAGGACGAGAACGCGCACGTACACGCGCATGATCACGAACACGAATACGCGTGCAGGGCTGATGTCGGGCTCGAAGACGAAGATGAGCATGAGGACGAAGAAGGGGAAGACGTCGCGACACAGCAAGTCCTTAAACGTGACCCTTTACAATCATTTGAGCTGTATTTGGATAATTCCTTCTCCCCTTCGCCGACAACTCCAATATCCTTCTTCGGGAGCTCTCGAGACAACGATGCCGGTCCCTTGAAGGAGTCTAACAGGGTGTCGGTCCGCCGAGGCAGTGCCTGGGACAAAGCCCCTTGACCCTGCCCACCCAACTATATTGTCTACTACTCGGACGATCCCTTCGCTCTGTACCCGCCGGATTCCGCGCCCTCCCTCTCGATCATCGTCCTCGACACACGAGAGCTCCGGACAGACTCTCCTGCTCCAATCCCACGCCTTGGACGCCCAGGGGCCAGACCAACAGGCAGGCGAGCAGCGGCGGACACGGTCTTCTGCTGGAGCCCATCTGCTCAGACTCGTCGCCATCTCCTTCGCCTTCTCCACTCTCTGCGTACTCATACCTCCGCAATCATCCCCGCCGCCACTACCGACCGTACTCAGCCGTCACACCCGCAGGCATCCCGTTCTCGACACGGTCGGCCGATTCGTTACCTCATACGTCAACATCGCAGACAACCTTGCCTCCATGAGCCCCGGCAGCGATCGTTCTCCACTGGTCCCGTCGGCCCTCGCCGCTTGCTCTTCGAGATTGAGCACGTACTTGACGAGTGGTGCCAGCACTGTGTGCATTCTGCTGCATCCGTAGCTCCGGCGTCGTGTACGAAATGCCATGGAAGGCAGCCTCTACTACGCAACGTGACGGACGAGTGGGCCGATCTGTATTGGAAGCACGCATTTCGTTCTGGACCCAGAGCATCGACTTGCTGGACCTGTTTGGAGGCTCTTCCGGGCGCGTTGGTGCACTTCGCGAAGGCGAAGCGAAATATTGGGAACTCCGCAGTCTGAGGGATTGTTTTGCGGTAAACGAAGAATTACCAAGCAAGGTGGTCAAGTTGACCCGCGAGGTGGCTGTGGTCATATCCCGGCTTGACCACAACGTGCTTGACGCGGTGGCGACCCTCGAGGATGGGTCAGGACAGACCGCACAAGCCAACACGTGGACAACAAGTCTGGGAACTCATGAGGCTACCATCACGGGTCTAGCAGTGCACGTGGCCCGGGCACTCGCTAACCAAACCACTGCTGCGAGACACTTTGGCGATTCCCTGCTGGAGCTAGCGGAACAGGCTCGAGACGCCGACGCAGGCCTGGCCTCCATCTCTGGCGAGTTGCAGCGACTGTGGTCTCAATACGAAGCCGGATACGGCCGCTCATGCAGCCCGGTCTTGGAGGTAGAAGAGGTGGACTGGGGCCACAGAGCATCGACAATGTGTCCATGGTGCTGATGAACGACGATGACCTGGAGGAACTGGCCTACATATGCGAGGACATCCCGCCGCCCGGCTCGAGCCCAGACGAGGACTACCACGTCGACGAGTCCCTCCGGCAAGAGTGCACCGAGCTAGCACGGCCTGCCGGCGATGGTGCCAGCGTGCAGCACGTCGTCGTGTACAGCCTTGCCGTCGGGCCTCGGCCGGGCGGCCTGTTCAACGGCCTATGCTGGCAGGTGCGCGAAGCGCAGGATCGCATCTCCGTGTCGTTTTGGGACGTTTACCGCGAGTTTGACCACTGGGAGCGCAACGCCCTGCTCCGCCGCGGACTGGGCATGAGTCCGCACGCCCACAGCTTCGGGCCCGAGACCGACTCCGAGTCCAGCGGCGGGATTGCCGACTGGATGATCGGGAAGCTTGAGTGGCTGCTCGAGCGTCGTGGCGGCAGTGGCGACGGCGCGGAGCCATCCTGGACGTGGGTAGGGGCGGAGGATCAAAAGGACGACGACGATATGTTCGCCAACCCGTTGTGCACGCGTCTTTCTGACTCCGACGGCTGCGTCAGCCAGGACGAGTTCGGCGCGTGGACTGACGAGTAATTGCGCGCTTGTCCAACATGGACGCTGAGGCGAGGAAGGCGTCTGGGGCCGGCACCGGCGGGACGGCGCATACATAGATTGGATGGGTGTTAATTTTTTGGCCCGGGGGTGATATCAGATACCGTCATGTGCAAGCAGACCCTTCCCTAACTATCCATGCCATGCCAGGCGAGACCAACCTGGGTTCATTGAACTATGCGAGGGGGACTGACGCTGACAGGGTCCATTGTATTCTACTACTAGGGTGATATGATGTAGCAGACCTATCTCACCTTAGATGACCAGTGCGCCGGGGGGAAGCCTTTCTTTTGCGTGACAGCTTGTTTCTCACAGTAGACATGGATCATCCAACTGCCCCGTCTGTAGACTCGACGGCCGCCGGCCTGGCCACCTCGGCGGCAAAGACGAGACCTGCACCTGCACCTGCACCTGTACCTGTTGCGCCGGTGACGGCGACCAGGGGGGTGTCCGCGTTGGGCATCCGCCGTGCCGGTACACGACGCGCAGAGAGTCCGCAAGCGCACGCCTGTCGTCTTGGCTGGTGCCATATCGCCGGGAACATCGACGTCGACAAGAATGGCGTCGAAGCGAGAGGCGGCGGCGTAGAGAACCATCTCCGGCAGGGACGCGACGGCGGGAACGGCTGAGCAGCCCATGCGGGTGAGCAGCTTTAAATACTAGCACTTATAGTACTTATAGTAACTATAGTACCTACCTACCTACAGCACCTATAACACTTACAGCATCTATAGCACCAACCTACCTACAGCACTTAGAACAGCTGCAACACCTATCTAAGCAGCTAACTCTCCTAGCATATACCTAGCATATGCTAAGTTCTCTGTCAACGTAGCCGTACACAGTTGGCTGTTCCGGTGGCTGTGCTCTCGAGCCCGGAGTTCCTTCTTAGCTCATTTGCTCTACTTGGTGTTTCGAGTCATGCCCACAGAAGCGCCTGTAGGAAGCGGGAAGCGGTTAGGCTTCAGCACTTCGTCGATCGTTGCCTCGTTTTGTTGTAACCTGGAGGGAACCGTCTTAATGGGTCGACCGGCTCAACAGGCAATTGCAGCATGTAGGATGCATGACTGATGTGTCTTTCGATTTTGAGAGCTTTGATAATCCTTGGAACAGACCGTCGACCTCCACACTCACACGTACTCGAGTACTATGGATATGAAGCGGGCCGGCCCATACATACACGTGTACAGACAACCTATTATCTAGCGTCGATCGGGGCTTGCCGAGTGTCTTGATCGTAACCAATCAAGAGTAGGTTTCAGGTTTCGCTCCGGTTAGCGTGGCGCTAATCACATGTTGCTCCGCATCACCGAACAGGCCTGACGTACTTGCTCTACAGGTAGTGAGTTATATCCACCAAGCCAATCCTTGTCGTGATAAAGCGCCGCCACCCCTGACACATCCCGCATCCGCGTCGGCATGCTGTGCTATGCTCATGCGCCAGACCCATCTCCGGCACACCAGTTCTGGATGCTATCTCACTTCAGTCAATTGGCGCCGTTCATAGAGCCGAGACTCAATCACCCATCTGCCACCGCTCGGAAGCGCTCCTGACCATGGGTGTTGCCCCTAGCAAAACCCTTGCAAACCATCTGCTGTCCGCAATTAGCAACACCCAAGGCGACACATTCGCCCAAACCACGCTCAGAGATCCTGCTGTAAGGCAACCCTTTGCCTCTCTGCGCACCTATTTAACTTGCTCAGTTCCTCGCTGCCGTCAAGGACTGCTTGTTGGATCTTAAAGAACACTGGCATAGCCTGCCTCCTGATCTGCAAAGCGCCATCGCAGTCTTCGGCTCACCGAAACCCCGCCTGATAGTCGATAATGGCGTCACACCGGCACAAGTCGAAGCATGGATCAAAACGCCTGAAACCTTTTTCGATCTATCGGCAGATGTGCCACCTAGACAGCTCTTCACCAGACTGCAGGAGTTGTCGAGCCTGGATGAAGATGACGGCCTCGCTGCCATCAGACGACGTATCTATCTAATCTTATTCCACGATCTACGAAGCGCCTTCAATCTCCTCAACACGAAGCTCTCTTTCGTTGCCTACTTATCGTCGGGTGGGCAGTACTACGACAACACTGTGAAAAGGAGTACGGAATGGGCCAGGATTGGAGAGAAATATAAAGCCATCGCCAGCCAGCTAGGGGGCAACGGCACCTTGTTGCTCATTCCTCCTACGATTCGTCGCACCACGTGAGTCAACGCTGCTCAGCCGGGGAATTTCTCACCTGACATATGTATGCTTGAGGTGCAAATGCCAATGTCTGGCAATAACAATATCACCAATAGTCTGAAGGCTCAAGGGATCAACGATGAAGCAAGAGCACGAAGGTGTCATGATGCTGTAGACAGGATCATTGACTTCTATACCTCTCGATGGATGCACTGGCTGGCCATGCGTGAATTCAGCCAAGCCAGACGTACTGTCCCACAAAACGACTTCGCCAAGGTTGTCAGGAGTATCGCCATCCTGTGGGGACCATCATACCACTATGTTTCTATCGATATGCTTGTTACTTGTACGCCTTCAGGACCAGACATAACAATGTCGGATCTACCTTGACGTTTTCTGTCAAGTAGACATATGAGCCTACCTCCACTCTCACACCCCCAACATTGGCGCCTTCCGATATGTCTGCTGGCACGAGGAGGAAGGGAGGGTCGTGCACAGGAAGTGTGTAGAACTGCGATATGCGGAGAGGAGCAATTTGCACGGTAGACCGAAACTATACGGAGGTTTGTTACCACTGTTTGCGATAGGGGAATGGGAACACCCACATGATTCCATAACGTTGATTGAAATGCGTCAGCGAATCGCCGGATGGCATTGAAGCTTGCAGACGCGTCCTTGCTCACTTCAATGTCATCAACACGAGTCAAGCATGCTTCAATAGATGGAATGCTCCCGACCAGTGCTTCTCGTTCCTCTTCCTTCAACTGAAACACCTGCAAATGATGTGGTTGAGTCATGCTGGCTTGGTGACATAGATATCACCTCTCGTTCCCAAGCTTTCCCCGCTATCGTGTGATAGGTGTAAATTAGTCAGCATGTCTGGGTTTCTCCTCACCATAATAGCGGGACGCTACTATGCACCCCACTACGGACAGTCCCGACTTAAGGTGCCGGTTACAGCCGCGACGAGTTACAGAGGCCTAACGTTAGTATCAACTAGTAACAGTACTCACAAAACAAGTACTATCAAAGTATTTATTTTCTCATGGAGCTTTTACTACTATAGTTATAGAGCTTCTACCACTATATTTATAAGGCTTCTATTATTATATTTATAAAGCAATCATACGCCAGCACAGGTGAGAAATTATGGTTCCTCACGAGCATGAACGCCGAGCTAGGAGCTCTGAAAACCGCGCAAACACCAAAGCACAAAAGAGGCGTGCAGGGCTGCCGGCGATGCTGAGGAGAGTGTGCATGGTCTGGAGACCCGTCTGGTTGAGGTGCAAGTACAAGCTCAGAATATCGGTCAGTACACCAAAGCTGCCAGGGCTACACTCGAGAAACTTTGAACAGACGCTAGATGAGAAGCTCGCCAACGTGAAGAGCTCATTCGAAACACAGCACAGTGGACTACTGGATGATATGAAGCCGATGCTAGGCCTCCTGATGGGCCAGAAGCTGGACAAGTCTGAGGCGTCCCTCAAAGGCGGGTTACTCGAGGCATGACCACATCTCACGTTCAAAAGGGAATAGAGCAAGATAGTGTCATGGCTCCTTGACAAGATCTGAGTGGGGGCATCGTTCGCCAGCATCCGGTTTGTTTAGCAGTGAACCCAGACGCTTTACGATCTTGGCTGGCTTCTCACGCCGATGAAAGTACCATTCAGGACGGGCTAACTCGGGATGTCTCATGATAGAAACAACGCCTGTCGGTACACAGAGTGCATTGACGGCTTGCATCTCATTTGCGACATGATACCCAGGTAAACTTGAGAACCGAAGGGAAACGTTTCTTGGTCATTCAATAAATCAGGCTGAACACGATGAAAGACAACATTGTGGCGGCTATCCAAGGAGCATACATGATATGGTGAGCTTTAGATGGTAGGAATAACTCTGCTCATTCAGCCAATCCACACACTGGCGGCATTGTCACCGACCAGCAAGAGGCGGCTTTCGATTCCATGCGGTCATTTCGTCCCCGTTCCAGTCCCCGTCACTGTCCCCATCCTGCACCGCCTCGCTGGCCTCCTCGAGCCCGGTGGTGTTGCACCACATTCCATCCGCCGCTGTGCTCGAGACGCTCGTTGTTCCTAGTCTGCACCTGCCCCTGCCCCTGTCCCTGTCCCTGCACCTGCATTGGCTCCTCTGCCACCACCCCGCCGCCCGCAGTGACGACGGCCTCCCCATAACCATGACCCTGACCGCGGCTGCGGCAGAGGTCCAGACAGAAAAGATGGCCGAGGTGCTCTGCGCACGACCCGCTCCCAAACTCCTGCGTGTGGCTGGACGGCTTCTGGAGGGGCTGTTTGGGGTCAATGTTCTCCGACACGAGGCTGCTCCATGACTGTGCGAATAGGAAGATGCCGCGGCACTTGGGGCACCGGGGGCATACCTTGAGTTTGTTTCTGGCGTCCAGTGCTGTGGCGGTCTTGTCCCAGTGGTCAAAGAAGGCAGCGCCAAGGTCAACAGCACCAGCACCAGCACCAGCACCACGATAGGAAGAAGTAGGAGGAGGCTGACCCGTGGAGGAGCTTGGGAAGGCAGACCCTTGACTAGTCCATTGATGAACAAAGTTCCAAAAGGCAAGGACCTGGCGGCTCGCGGGGCTCTCGGTGGGCATGGCGCTGTGCCAGGCCTCGTAGAATGCACGCGTCAGGTGGAGGGCATCCTTGTTCTGGGCGGGGAAGCTGCGCTTCCGCTGCTCGTGGGCGTCGCGGGCCCAGTCCTGCAGCAGCGGGAAGCCGGTGAAGTGGTCGGCGCTGCTCGCGATGATGTGGACTTGGGTGGGTGTGGGGCCGGTCCCAATCGTGCCTTGCTGCTGCTGCGCCGACGACAGGGGCAGCCGTGTCGTGAGGAGAGGGGAAGAGTCGCTAATGCAGACAAACAGCTTGGCAGGCTGGCCGATGGCGAAAGACGACTTCCTGGAGAGAACGCCGGTCGTAATCAGTTTGGGTAGGCGGCGCTCATAGTCCTCTGCGTTGACTCGCATGGTGAGCCGGTTGTTTTGTGTGTCACTGGGCTATTTTTTTGTGGTGGGTGAAGAGAGTGAGTGCTCAGGTGGTCTGGGTGGTCTGGACGGTCTGGTAAAACATCAAGAGAAAACCCTGGCTGGCTGCCGGTGGCTGTGGCATTCTTCAACATGATACTTACCGATGGTGAAAAGGTCTGTTTGAGCCTTGGCATATAGCCTGACTAAGAGTTCGAGGGGTGGTGCGCATGGCAGAGGACCATCAGGGTCCAGCTGAGGTACCGACTTCAACCTTGCCTGTAGCTTTGCGAGGGACCTTTTGAAGGCATTTCTAGCCGGAGAAGTAATGCTGAGGTTCGGAGTAATTTCGGTAAGGAGTCTGTCCGTTATGTGTGCGATAAGGCGGACGATCAGTACAGATTCGTCCTCCCCAGCAGAGAGATCCATAGCCACGACATCGAACAGGATTGCAGCATAGAGGCGGCAAAGCTGGGTTGCTCTCCTAAGTGTGTGCTCGCTGTCGTCAGGAACCAGGTCGGCATCAGGGAGACGTGGCCGGCTCTGTGGGTTGGTCTCGACGTAGACATGCATTGCTGGTGTTGGTGCTGGTGATAATGAGGATAGGAACACAACGGCGACCAAAAACCAGAAATTTGTCACGGCCAGACGGGAGGGATTGATGGACTCAAACCAGGACAGGCTGAGGCTGGGTGGCAGAGCAGCTGGAGGAGGATTGAAGAGGTTCCATGACTTCTCGAGCCCTCTTCTAGTTATCAGTCATCTTGGAAACCCAAAAGAGAGAGGGCGAGTGTCAAACGGAGGCTGCTTGTCTGCCATTCTGAGTGATCCAGCTGCCTTTCAGATCAAAGATCAAAGACAAACAGTACCAGCCCTGCCGCCCATCCATCCAAGTAGGTCTAGGCTGCTTGCTATCCATTCAGCTGGCTTCCTGTAGCTGTAGCTGTAGCTGTAGCCATCCGTGATGGAGCTGACACCTTAGCTGTGGAGGTGGGGGGATTCACTTCCTTCCTTTCTTTGCATGACTCCAATGTCGCGATAGGTAGAGTTGAGGTTGAGGGCGCCTAGGCGAAGGTTAGGTTGGTGAGAAAGCCACGAGAAAACATGATTCCATCGTCATCGACCAAATAAAGCAGCAAAGAGGAGCAACACGGTCAGCAGCCATCGTCGGTTGTTTTGGTTCAAGATCCAAGATCCAAGATCCGAGGCTCCTGGAGATTGATCAGGACCGGGACACTCAAGTTGTAGCCTTCAAGGTTGGGATATGTACCTACCCCTACCTAGGTAGGTTGGATGACGAGATGTGGGTAGATGCATGCTGGTGCACATGTACCTGATCTGGTAGGTATTCATTTAGGTAGATACATGGATGCCTATGCCCAAGGTAGGTATGTTCAGGTAGGTGTACTTACATTTGGATTTATGGGAATACCTATTTGGTTTCGGGGTTTTGCTGACTCAACCCATACAAAGCAGAGCAAAAGCGAAGCAAAGGCAAAAGGCTCAGTTAGAGGCCACAAAATCAGAGTCCAAAACCCGACAGACAAACAGACAAACGGGTTTCTCCCCGCCCCTCCTCCCTCTCTTCCTTCTCCCCTAACTCTTCTCTCTCTCTTCCTCTCTCTTTCTTTTCCTCTTCTCATCTTGATCATTTAACTTGCTCACTCAGTCACTCAACCACTCACCTACAACCTGGAACCACCTCACCAAATACCTCCCCCTTGATTCGAGACCAGGCAACTGCTTCCGTGGATCACTCAACCTGGAACTCATTGATGCGATTTTGATTCTACCACCATCGTCGTCTTCTCTGTCTCTGTCTCCATCGCTGCCACGCCGCTTATCTCAGCCTCACTCCCGTTCACACTACACACTTGCGACTTGCGACTTGCCAGCATTCTACAGCCCCATCCATCATGGCGACCTCGACCTCCAGCTACCAGCTCGACAGCGACAGCTACCAGCTCGACAGCGACAGCTATCAGCTCGACAGCGACAGCGACAGTTCCGAACCTTTGGAACCCTACTGCTACCAGAGCCAAGCCCTCCTACTGGCCTTCGACGCCAAGACCAACCAGATCGTCATCGACCAAGACACACCGCCGTTGCGCTTGCCCCTGCCCCTCAACTTGCATTTGCCACCGCGGCAACACGACGCAGCACCTGCAGGTGAAGGATTCGTCTTTATTCTCCCCCCCAAGACCCTCAAGGCCGCCCAGCTGGCGCAAGAGGCTCTCCTGGCCGACCGCGCCGTCACAGCCTACGTCGACACCCTGCGACACTACCACTTCTCTCTCTGGCTCGCCGATCCCCACCGCGGCCCTTGCACAAGACTCTACCGCAAGGCTGAGCACATCCCCGAGGACAGCCTTCTCTACATTGACGCTGGTGATGCCGCTGGTGATGCCGCTGCTTCTACCTACGTTCCTCATCTGCTGCAGCAGAGCCTCAGTCCACACCAAGACACCCCCGACGCACTCGATGTACAACAGAAGCACCGTCTTGCCACCTGCAAAACCGAATGCTTACAAGTGTACCCCAAAACCAAGGCCATGGTGGGCCAGCCGTACAGCCCAACCATCACAGATGTCCGCCGGCTCCAAATCAACCCCTCCCTCCTCCTCCAATCGCTCAAAGAAGACAAAGATGACACTTCGTCCGGACTCACCGCCGCCGCCGCCTCGAGTGTCAAGTCAAACCGCAAGACCAGCAGAAGCAGCAGGAAGAGAAGGAATCGGAGATCAAGGAGGGAGGCCGCGGAGCAGAAGCAGCAAAAGGAGAGAAGCTGCAGTCCCGACCACTCAACCACCACGGCCCTTGATACTGCCACAGGAAAGTCTACTCCCGCTCGCGCTCGAACAGCTTCACCACCAGGTTCTTCCTTTTCCTCTGCACAGCCGTCATATCAGCCGTCGGACACTCCCGGCATCGATTCGGCTCCAGCAGGCCAACAGAACAAAGCCGACAACAACAAAGACAAGATGCCAGTCCCCGAGTACGTCCATGTCATCGGCCCGCTGTTGGTCCCTTCCAACCGCCGCTACCAGGGTATCGATATCGGCTGGGCTCCAGAGGGCTTCCAGGAGACGGGCTTTCAGGTGGTTGTGGATGTGGCTGCTCGTGGAGACTGCAAGCCCGTCTGGATCGTCTACGACTACTTCCCCCTCGAGCCCGAGTCGGGCACCTGGCGCACGCGCGATAGAGGCGTTCCAGTCCCGCTGCGCAACGACACGCTTCACGGTGTCTGGCCGGGCCTCAGCCGCATCGGCGGCGCCTCTACATCTCGTTCGTCTCCCATCTTGTTTGACGTCGCCATGTTGATGGAAGACTTTGGTGCGTGGGGGACCCTGTCGGCCGAGCAGATGGAACAAACCCTATTGAGCACGGCGACATTGCGCGGCCTGGAGATTGCAACCATTCCGTACGATGACAAGTGCCTCTTGGACATGCAGGCGGACGCGGTTTCTCTTGGTGGTGGCAGTGGCAGTGTTGGTGGAAACAAGCCTTGACAGCGGGTATGGCCGCAACCATAGGGCCCAGTTGGCACCAAAGGCACCTGCACCTGGCACCAGCTGTAGATAAGATTAGATAAGATAGCTGGTTACAGTACTGTAGCTCTGTACAGTACTGTACTGTAAGGATATACAGTACAGTGGGTGGCAAAAGGTTTGAATCCAAAGTGAAGTTTCCTAATTTCGCTAACCAATTTGACTAAGCCTAATATAGCAAAAAAGCTGGTGGTCTGTGCTTACAGTACGTAGCTCACACTACATTAACCCTAACCCTCAAGCTTTTAGCAGATGGTCCACTAAGCTTATAGCGATGAGAGTGCTATGTTATAGCGTCTACCACCTGAAGTTTTAGTGGACTACTCACTGAAGCTCTTAGTTCTTCGCCAAGCAAAGCCTGAGTCAGCATGTAATTCCCAAATCAGACAGGAGTAAGGCCTACAAAGTCTGCAAATGCATACACTACAAACACATATTAGCCTTGGATTGAAGTCATTACGGCGCAGACTGTGTCCACTCACATGGCCCGGAATTGCAATCCATATCAACATCGAAGGTCGTAGATGGTCCGAAGTTTCCGTTACCCTGATTCTGGCGGTAGTTGTATGTGTTTCTCCCATTTGTATCGTGGAACACACGGATCCAGTCGTCAAGGGCCTCCTTTCGGCTGAAGTTCGGGTTGTTGACTACGATGTTGGCAAAGAACATATGCCACGGAATTGCATCCGTGATCGACTTGGGATCATCTCTCTTCTCAATACGGGCTGAGATGAGCGCCCCTTTCTCGATCCTATTGTGTACGTATTTGCCGTCGTCATGGCCACTGCCAACCTGAGATTGGACCGGGCCGCGGGCATTGCCTGCAACCTTGTTGCACGTCCTCGCCGCACTGGCAGCCGCGTCGTCAAGGTTCGCAACCTGCGCCGGGGGCTGGATCCTGCTTTCGACCCTCCTGATGGCGTCCCACCAAACCGCGGCAAACAGCTTGTAGCCGAAATTGTTCGGGTGGATGCCGTCGCTGGAGAGGTCGCTCATCTGCATGACGCTGTAGAAGTCGGCCACCGCGATGCGCGCGCCCTGGTAGCTGTTCTTGACCAGGTCGCGGTACTGCTGGCTGACGCTGCCCGCGCAGCTGTCGGTGTTGCGGCTTCTTGCCAGGGTGGAGACGATGATGGTCACGCCGGGGACGGTATTGTAGATTTCGTCAAGCATACCCCTGAGGCGGGCACCCGCATTGCCCGGATCTGTGTTGTAGTTGCAGTCGTTCCTGTGCATGGTGTCAGGATTAATTGGAGAACAGCCATGTTCTGGAAGCAGTGCACTCACGTTCCGGCGTTAATCAGTACCACGTTGGGCATCATCCATGCTGACGAGCGAAAGGCAGATTGAATCTCGGTGATGACCCATCCCGAATGGCCTTCATTATCCTACAAGGCGATGAGAACTACTGGACGCTGTACAGACATTGGACATTGTCCAAGGCTGTAATGACAGTGACTTACCCTATCCGCCATGTTGCCATTCACCTTGGAGCCAACCATAATGACTTTCCAGCCCATCCACCGGAGCTGAGACCGGAGCCATTTGCGATAGCCATTGCCGTCTGTAGACTGCACACCCTCTGTGATGGAGGCACCTAGTGGCATGACTCGGAGATAGAAGTCTTGAGCGGCCCTACGGCTCAGATCTGGGCTGCTGTCCGTCCCGTTGGAGTCATCGATGTCGCCGCCCAAGTCTGGAGCGCTGGTGCCCTCAAAAGCGGGATAGTCATGGTCCCAAGACGTGCCATTAAGAATAACATCTGGAGCGAAACCATCGCCATAGGGGGACGAGCCGTCTGAGTGCTCGATAGCAAGGGAAAAACTACAGAAGGCAAATATGAGCGAGGCCAGCAGGCCGAACACATGGATGGATGTCATTATAAACAGCGTTAAGCACCAAGTTTGATTGTGCTAAGGCTTACAGATTTTGCATTCATCTATCATCGACTGACTACATTGTTTATATACTGTTATTACCACCAAAAATGGCTGTCTTCCATGACACTCATTTCAACAGTGATCTCGTCGGTCTGTCACAACGTTTGGCACCATGCCGCCACCGGGTAATGCGTCAAGCTCTTCCGCAACTGCAAATACGCCCATGATACAATAACCCCACGAGAACTCTCAGGAGTCCGAGGTCTTACTCAGTGTGCGAGATCAGGAATTGGCTTTTATTGAGAATGCCAAGCTCAATAGTTGAAGAGTTGTTTCCTTTGAATAGAGTCAGACAGTAACACATCGGCTTGCGGAAAAACGTTCCAACATAGAGTATATGTTACTGACTATTGCTGGTATCCCACACTAAAGAGGAAGGAGGGCGTGATTAGTTACTTATTTAAGGATCATTAACCCTGATCTTGCTGCCTGCAGCCTTTACTCGGATCCTGGCGAATAACACACCAAGAAGTCCGATCGGCTTGGCTGGCCGGATTGGGTAGACCTGGGGACATATGATGTAAGACGATTGGTCAATACAACTAGTGCTAAGCATCTGACAGGGAAGTCAACTCATACTAATGCCCGTTCCAGTTCCTATGATAATAGAAGGATCCACTAGTTAATCTAGACTTCTATTTCTTCTTTCGGCCCTATGGACAGGGGAGGCCTGTGTCTAGCATCATCACACCACCACTTGCACACAACTTTCACTAGGATGCGTTCCGCGCCTCGTTCGATCTTTTACTGGCCACGCCAGTAACCTCTGTGCACTTAATTTGTGCTCCCTTCTTTATTCAGATCTACGCGAAGAATCCAAGGGTGTCAGAACAAGCCGGAATCATTCACAAAAGCCCGCGGGGGTTCAATTAAATTGTCCTGTCCTTTTTCCGCCGTACTAATATCACGCGGCACATTCTTACATGTGGCGGTATCCCTTACCCAGGATGCTGGGCAAGCCTATGGAAGTTACCGCGGAAGGTAGCAGCGGTATGTCACCCTTCAGTCAGCGGTGCACGGCGCATGCCGTGGAAGCGAACGATGTGAAAAACGCAATCAATAAGGGATTCGCTGACGCTGGCGGAGAATGGGCTTGACACAAAGTTTGGGGAGCACCCAGAGCCTGATATGAAGTTCTGACTGCCGTTGCTAGAAGTCCGAGAATGTGAGCCGGATACAATGCCCAGGAGGTCTGCCTCGCAAACAAGGAAAGATTCTGAATCCCACAGACGATTCGGCACACCCCAGCCAAGCCGTGAGTGGATTTAAAGGATATTTCATCTACAGAATCGTCTTCTTGATCTCCCGTGTCGTCGCTATAAAATGACAGAGTTCATGATCTCCAAGCTACGAGAAGCTGGGGCAATTGATGTTATTCAACACGGAGCATCCCGGCAAGAGGCTGATCAATTTCTTATCTAAGGGGTAATGATAGATGCCCATCAGCGTGGGAGACTTCCATCTATATGCCGCCCTTCGACGCATCAGAGATATGGTCAGAGAATTCGACAATAACGCATGAAGCTGTACGGCAGCTTGGCGACACTTTCAGACATTATCCTGTCCACAGCGACAAAGTTCATCATTAGAACCCAAAACTGGAGAGCGTTGATGCTAAGGTCTGCAGTGTAGGTGGCGGAGTGTGTTGCTTCCAGTCAGGTCAAGCAAGGAAAGAGTAAGCTTACATTCGGTGCCAGCTTGCCAAATAGAGCGAGTGCTGTTTCCTCAATTAATCTTCTCGAGTTGTCTACTCAACTACGTATACAGCAATTCATGACGATGAAGATGGGGATCAGAGAATGGGGCCTATGAGATAGCCCAGATAAGTTCCATAGGAGTATGTAGACTCTAGGGCTCTTCCTGCAGTTGCACTTCATCAGTGACTCCCAGCTGTACGTGTCGGCTGTGCATAGTGCAGGCACTGTGCAAACAGCATTTTACTGATTATCTTGGTGGAAAACAAATTCGGTTTTTTTTTTACTTGATATTTCGTACATGCATGCATTGATTCATTCATTCATTATTCGCCTACTCTCCTTTTCCCTCCTTCCTCCTTACCTCTTCTAACTCTTTCAACTTAGCTGATATCATTCATGCTTGCTATTGACTGTTGCAGGGCTGTCGCTTAATTTGCTAGCACACACACTATTCTCCAGCTAGCGACGCTAAGCGATAAGCGATACACGATAAGCGATCAAGAAATACCTAGCACATGCCTATGTAGGTACCTAGCAACCCCGCGCAGCACACTCAAGATGCTGTCCGTCTTTTTCTTCCAGTGTCCTTGTTAGCTACACACAGCCAAGCAGCAACAGAAAGGCAGCTTCATCATCATCTCATCGTCATGCTCAAAGCTGTCACTTCGATCGTCTCTTTTTGTCGTCAGCTAATATGAACATACTTCCTCCTTCTCCCTCATCAGCAGGGGAGAACCTTCTCATTGAACCCGCCTGCCCCCACTTTCTCGCCCGTGCATCCGCTTCTCCTGCTGGGCCCATCCCCTTGTCAACTTCGCTCATCGACCCCGGCCTTCCGTTTGAGGGCAGGCGTGTCGCTACACCTATTGCAAACCATCCAATTGCCGGCCTGTTTGACGGCGAGGGCATTCGGAACTCTCTTCAGAGCCTTCTCTCCGACATTGATTGGTCTCATATCAGCGTCGCTCGGGTCGGATTTCCAGGTGCCGCCCTCTGGCCTCCTACCATCTTGATTGGTGTGTCTCCGTCTTCTGCCATCGACAGCCAAGCAGCCCAAGATATCCTACGCAGAGCAGCTCCTCTCGTTTACTGGTGAGTTTTGGATTCAGAATCTCGTCCAACCCCTCACGTAAAGACCGTTCGCCACCTGGCACCTCCCCAACTATTCATGCGGACAGCTACTCATGTGTGCTTGATTATTTCAACCTCGGGAAACTTGCTGACTCGACATTCTCTCCGAATCATATAGCTTCGAGGCCCTTCGCGACGTTCAAATCGAGATTACTGTGTCGGAGGTTTGGGCTTGTGGCAGCGGCTACAATAGCGGCGGCATGCGCGAGATTGATGCCCTCGGATACACCTTTGAGGACAGCTTCTGCGACGAGCCCACCGTCGGCACTGGCATTGGCGTTGGTGTTGGCGTCGGCGCGGACAGTCAACCAGGAAAAGTCGGCAGCTTGGGTGGTTACATCAGAATCCAAGCTCGTTCCACGGCCACGATGCCCGGCGCAACCAAGTTTGTCGCTCTGACTTGCCATCATGTCCTTAACGGCAAGTTTCACCGATTGATCTCCCATACCCAGTCACACTTCCTCTTTTCTCCTTTCTCGTCCTCACTGACCTTGTTGAACTGGACCTTGCTGACGTTGATGCCTGGGAAAACAGATAGCTTGACTGCCATCCAGCCAACCAGGATTGACCTGCATGACACAGTCTATTGCCCTCCCCAACGCGATATCGAGGTCTAGAAGACGACGTTGGAGCATGATATAACGGTGCGATCCACAGACAGCCATCTATCTTTGTTAAGGACCAAGAAGGAAGCAGGTGCACTTAGCTCCGGCGCAGAGCGTGTTCTTTGCACACTTGAAGACAAGCTGAGCCATGACCGAGAGTGCTTGGCTGTCGCCTCGTCATTTGAGCCCACTCTCGGCAAGGTCTACTGTACATTCGGAGTAGGCTCGTCAGCAGCTGGCACATCGGGGTTATCCAGCTGGATCCTGGACTGGGCCCTGGTTGAGGTGCTCACATCCCGGTGCCAGGTCTTCAGCGCCTCTTCAGGGGAACGGGTTCCGGTCTTTGCTCGCTTCCTGCTCTACCAGACTCTCGAAAGCCATCCCACTCCCAGGGGCCTCGACCTTGACATGTTTGAAGAGATCACGGGAATGGCTACCGAGCAATTCAGTAGCCACGGTAGCTGCGGCGGCGGCATGGCTCAGTCTGATCTACCAAATCAGAAGCTCGAACCACAGACAAAGACAATGGCGGCAAACAGGCCCGAGCAGCACCATGTGGTGTTCAAACGAGGGCGCACAACTGGCAAGACTCAGGGAGAACTCAACAACGTTGCCTCAAGCGTGCGGATGAGATACTCGGGCCCAGGAGGCGACACGGTCACCGTCGAGGGCAGGACCCTGCTGGTTGTCTGTCCTGCGGCAACCTCTGCCTTCTGGGCGGCTGGGAACAGACCAGATGCGGCGTGGTTCGGCTCGCATGGGGATTCAGGCAGCCTCTGTTTCGACTCTACAGGTAAGGCGCTCGGTATATACATCGGGGGTCAGGCGCCGGATAGAGCCAAGAGTGTCGACCAGCAAATAGAGGTTCACTCTGTGGACGGGCTCCACTTTATCTCGCCCATCAGCCCTACTCTTGAGAGCATCCAGGCCACAGTTACCCGCGACCCCATGTTTACTGGGTATGATGATGTAGATGTCGATCTACTATGGGGGGAGGTAGGGGCGGGCTGTTGATGGATAGGGCTTTTGATGATATGTCGAAGTGAGGTTTCGAGTGGTTTCGCTTGGGACGTCTGGTGTTGTTACTCTGTTCTGACAACAGTCGTCTTGATACACTCACCATATGACGGAAATGGACAGATATACAGTCAATCGTATGGGGGTCTCGAAAGTAAATAGGAACTACTAATGTAATTACTATGACAACCGATGCATTACGAGAGAGGATTACAGCCTTTCTGCACTTCTATGTCACCATTCCTTCCCTTCTTCCTACCTCTCAAGTAATTTCAATCTTCTCCGTCAAGTGTTGCGCTCATTCGAGTAAGCAGAGAGCAGCCCTATGCTCTTAATCCTCGTGAGACGGCCCACTTGCTAGAACATCGCGCCAACAGCCCTAGCACTGAGACGACCATAACAGGACACCGTCGCAAACAGGAACAGCAGAAGGAGAAGAAAAGCAGAAACAGGAGCAAGAGCAGGAGGAGAAGGGTGATTTTGAGTACACGCGGTATAGCAGAGAAGAGGAGAACGGGGAAGAAGACAGTACCTCCGAAACTGTCTAATAAATAGATTCAACTGAGTGGAACTAATTCCATTCGGCCTCCGGACTCAGGAGACGTGGGTACGCAATCGACTTTTCTTCGCTTAGACATACCCTTCTGCATCAAAAGTTCTTATCGCGGTTAAGTCATGTATGCTAAAGTTACTCAGCAGGAAGCAGCATGTATTAGAATATCATAACATTTAATTTGTCCGATCATGACAGCGAAGCCCAAACTCCACCAACCATAAAGAATTACGGTAGAAGGAGTGCCATGGTGAGGAGAGGAGGAGTAATTGCTGCCTAAAGGCGGGGTTGAGTTCATGTGCCCAGTGGGATATTATTGTGGCTTTCTCTTGTGAGGTGAAGAGATGTAACCTGACGTCGGCCAACGCTACACATCCTTCCACATCACGACGATGGACCTGTTCACTCTGCCCATCGAGATCAGGCTCAAGATCTATTCAGGATTACTTGTTCACCGCGGACCCATCGACTTGTCGGCGGCATATTTACACGAACGGTCTTCCATCTGCTATGAAGAAGATAATCTCTTCCCAGGTCTTCTCCGCCTCAGCAAGCAGGTTCACAGCGAAGCCATCTCGCTTCTTTACTCCGATAATTGCTTTCAATTCTCTAACTCAGATGTAACGCCAACACAATGTCACACGACCTTCGCCATCTTCATCCGCCAGATCGGGACCCAAGCAGGTCTCCTTCGCCACGTCTGCATAGGTTTTCCTGACATCCCTCTGGCTCTTCACAATGAGCCTGATTCCGGATATTCAGGAGGGGGATTCGATGATCTAGACCTCCTCCGGTGCAGCTGTCCCGACATCACGACTCTCGAGCTTTTACTGCCCTCGGGCCGCGTGGACTTCATCCTCCGCGATACGCCAACTTTCACTAATATGCTGGAGCTGATTCAGGCGCGGCTGGAAGTTTTCTCATCCCTACGACAAGTGAGGGTGGAAGTCGAACTTCCGGGCTGGGACATGGATGAGGAAGATGACCATCCTTTGGAGGGTGGCGAAGATGAACTTCAGGAAGATTCAGACCACGATGGCTGGAGAACTCACAGAGAGTCTCTGAAGCAATTGTGCAGCCGTGGCTGGGCTGTTCACATCACAAAGGTCCCTCTAAAGAAAGAGGCCTGGTTCAGTCCTGACGGCGGAGTCGAGTTTGACAACGAAGATGATTATGACGATTACATGATCGAGTGGAACCGGCACGAATTGCGGCTCGAACGAGAGCGAGAGGACGAGGAGTGGGCTGACTACTACCATCAACGTCAACAGGAATGGTATTCGAGGGGTTACGCGGACGACGGAGGGCCTGCATAAGATGTAACTGGCCGCAGCGCTGGCGGGTGAGCATGGCTGCCCGTGCGATGGATGCAGTTGACACATGGTAGCAAGGGATACGTGTCAAAGCCCTCCAGCCCTCTTGCAATTATACAGCAATTAGATCGGTGCGGTGAGAGGTTTGTATGGAACAATCTTGATCTGCAATTTGATCGCCGGGCTCCAACCCGTTCACTGACGAATTTCTTCACAATGCATTACTCAACTGCAAGGTCACGGCGTACTGCACTTGACCCAGTGTTGCCGTCCTCGTCCAAGGCGAGTTTAGCGATGACATCGCTACCACGCATAAGAGCAGCAATCGTCGGAGCTGAGACGAGGGAGGTGCTAGGCAACACCCGCGTCCGATGTGGCAGGAAACGCTCCATGAAGCCGTTCTGGTCCGAAGCGCTGATGAAGCAAGCGGTTGGACTAGGCGACCTAAGCATCCTTCTTCTGCTCCTCCGTAATAGTCGCGATCGCAATCTCTGTCTCTGTCTCTGCCTCTGTGACAGCCTTGCGCTAGCAAACCCATGCCATCAGGCATCAGGCAACCATGGTGTGGATGAGAGATGCGCAGGGATCGGGAATCGGCTGGTCGAGAGTTGAAGACAAAATTGAGTGACGGGGAAGAGGACGAGGATAGAATTCGTGATCGGTGCGGTGCGGTGCCCGTTTGTCTCGGGATGCTTGATGATGCCGTAGCTGGGCCCGGGGGGGGTACACCTATCTGCTCTTCCATTGCATTAGCCGGTACCTTGGATGCAGCTAGATACCTAGGGTACAGGTACAGGTACCTAGGTATCTTAAGTGGGGTTTCAGCACCTAATGTTACCCAACCCATCTGAGTTTGCCAGGGTCACCGCTGAAAGCCGCTAAACCTGTTGTAGCCTTAGCCTTTCGTTCGATAACCTTGATAAGAGAGGGAGGTCTTGCTGAAGTCACTTCCAAGGTTTCGTTAGATACACTAGAATTAAGCACGCACGCATTTTCTTCCCTTTTTCCTTCTTTTTCCACTCACCACACTCAGAAGCCGACACAGCCATGATCAAAGGCTCCTCCACCGCAGTGCAGCTTGTGCTCAGCAAGCTACCCTGCCACAAACGAGTCGTTGATGGTGGCTCTCCTCAAAGTCATCCTGGCCTTGGCCTCGACCTCGAAATGGAACTCGACCGCGATTTTTATTTCCAGACCAATTTCCCACACAATCAGCTTCGTGATCTGAGCAAAGCGCTGGATGAGTTCTGTACCGTCAGCGAGTCGCCTAAGATCGAATACCAATACACACCGTCCAAGCAGCTGCTCTACATCCATATTCCCTCTGTGGCCAAGCCCGAGCATGGCCACATTGTCTATAGATATAGGGCTTCCACCACTATAGTTATAGGGCTTCTACCACTATAGTTACAGGGCTTTTACCACTATAGCTACAGGGCTCTTACCACTGTAGTTATAGGGCTCTTACCACTGTAACTGTAGGGTTGAGGTTAGGGTTATATAGTGCACTCTAGGTAGTAAGGTACTTGGATTATAAGTCTAAATTTCTGAAAAAAGTTGAAAAATTGAAAAGAGCCAGTCGTGTCTATAGGCCTCCGTAAGCGGCGTCGACTGGCAGCTTCTTCCCGGTAGGAATTCCGGCTACTCCAAGTACAGCCAGCCGCCGCCGGAGCAGCACCGACACTCTCCGTCCTGCACAGCGAGCATGACCTTTTGGCTCGCGCTGCTAGATCCCCGAGGTCCCGAAAAGGTGGCACTAGCCCGACGGGTGCAGGCTGCGACATGCGCTGTGGGTGAGCGCCGCGGCGCCTGTCCCTATCCATCCATCGAGTACCAGGCCGACACGGAGACCGGACCCGAGGCCATGGCGCGTTGGCCGATACATGCAGCACGGCACTGTACAACCGCTTTGTGCTAGACAAGCAAGCAGAGGTTATACGAAGAACCGTCTGCGCAGGCCTGGAAGGTGATGGTGGGACGGAGCACATGGAGGCCGCGGACGAGGACAGCAGCATCTGCCATTAGTGTATCATCATCAGCTGGGACGCATTCAGCGTCTGGTTGATGGGGCCTGACGTCGCAGGTAGAACAGAAGCCATTTCCACGATGACAAACGTGGTCACTCCCACCCGCAAGGGCGCCCAGGAGCGGGAACCTGCCGCTGCTGCAACAGCCAGCAGCTCTGCTCAGACCCAAACTAGCAAACCTGGTGGCACGGGTTGCCGCTCTTCCCAGAAGAAACATCGGGAGCCGTCCTTGTCGCAGACAGCTTCATTTCCATCCGAGCACTACATTGACGACAATACTGCGGCTGGCGTGGCCGAGTCAAGGACCAAGTGGCCAGGCACTCTCACTACACGGCTCACGGGCGAAGGCATCGACGACATGTCCCGTGACCTTCTGCCGCAGTGGATTGAGCACATCCACCGCTGAGGTATGTCCACCTACGCGGATGCAGTGGTAAGAGACGTGAACTGTGAACGGAAGTCTCTTGGCGGGGATGTTGAGGCTGCATTGCACACTTCTTCGGCGATTCTTGGACACGATGACGCCAAGCATGGACTTTACCACGATAAGACTCCTGAATATTGGAGAGGAGCAGCGACGACAGTGGATGTAGGAATAAATTCGACGTTGATTCCGATAGATGACAGGATGTGTATAGCCTGGATTCCGGCTGCTATATCATTTGTATTATTGTATTGTGTATATCTCGTTCAGAGCTCGCTAGAACGGGCATCATTCTATTGAGTCTATTGCTAAAGCAACAGGACTGGAAGCAGTTCATTGCCAAACTAAAGGGTACTATAGCAATTTTGACCCCAAAAATGTTATCTGCTACATCAATCGCCCTATGTCTTGGCTTTTGTCTATAATATAGCTGGATTGCTTTGGCTACGCGCCGATGAGCCTGATTGCCAAGCTCACCGATAGATGATTTGAGCGTGTTTCGAACTAAGGATACAGAAGCATATAGCAGAAAACGAAGCCTTGGGGCATGTGAAGTGTAATCCGCCGTTCTAGCGGAAAGGGTCAACAACATAGCAACGAAGATAACCTATACTACAGAGTTGAGAATAACAAGACCTTGTCGCTCTACATGTATGTTTTTCTTATTTGCCGGCACATCTTCGAGCACACCTTCACGCTTGTTTGGAGTTCTATAACTATAGCCTGATCGGAAGATAACGTAGGTATATAGGTTATGACGGTAAGTAAGTAGAACTGAGTCGATAGTTTATACTGATAATTAATCACTCTATAATAGTCGTCATTCGTAAGACTCTTAGAATTCCGGTTATCAAAAGGAGGCTTCTCTAGGTAGGCTGAAGCTAAGAGAGAGGGAGAGTATACGAAGAGAGAGAAGGTTAGGTTATATAGAAACCGGTGAAGGTAGGGCAAGATCTGGTCCTGCCTAAGTCCCTGCCTACCTTGCCTGATCCCTAGTCGACCCAGCGAAAAGGCTATATTGCTTAGGGAAAATGTTTATAAGCTATTGTAGGGTGTCTTTTCCATCGTAAAACCTCACACAAATAAATTAGAAACCTGCGATAAGGATTAGTATCGACAACGACATGACCTTTCGCAACTCATGTTTGTTTTCTCTTCCTCTCTTCTTCTACTTTACCTACATTTTTGACGTAACGCATCACAACACAATGAACACTTGAGCACCTCTGCGTCTGCGTCGTTCCGTGTGCATAGAATCAGATACATATATGCGTGCCCCCTCTTAACCTCTCTTCCACTCTCTTTCGTCTTAGGTGCTATTTCCTTGCAATCGATGCTTGATCAAAACAAACACCAAACACTATGACTTCTATCACGGCTTCTCCACTTGGCCCCAACTGCATAAGTCGTGATTCGCATACTAGCACGGCCAGCCTTGGGCCTCATGATGAGGCACAACAAAGTTACCAAAACACTTGTCCAGCGGTCCTTGATCAGAACCCGACGGTCGTGTGGGACTGGTCTATTGGTATGTGCTGACTATTGTCTCCCTCACTGACGAACGCAATGGACGGATTCCCTTACTAGAACGCCCCCCAGACTACGAGCCGCAATTATCCTCCTGCCATATCTTTTGTTTTTCTGACTTTCACCTCATCCGTTTGCTATTCGCGCCAGAATTACATATCTGACCAAGGCCGGCGTGTCATTTGCTTCGCAGAATCCGTTCAGCTCCTTGGCATTAGCCAGTCTCCTCGCTTACGATTTTCAACCGTGTCCGACATGCGCGAGACGCTCCTTCAGCATTATAGCTTCCCTACAGCTCTCGATACCGAACACAGCCACCAGACCGACTACATCATTCTTGAAAATGTCACTGCTTCCTCCCTGAAGGAAATTGACGACGACATCGAACACAAGCTTGACGGCTGTGGCCCCTTCCGCGTCCACCACCACTCCACTAGTACAAACATCCTGGTCTTGAAGATGGCGCCCGGCTCATTGTTACCAAGACTACCGCAGCAGATTTGGGTAAAGAGCTCAAATCCCCTGGTGCGACACGTATGGCTACCTCTATCCCAACTCCCACGGCATCTGACGGCCATAGCACTATTAGAAAGGAGCCGGACTCATCCTTCCGGCCCGTTAGCAAGCGGCGGGGCCATAATAGCTAGCCTACGCTCGTTATTGTGGTCGGCGATAGTTCCTCCACAGAAGCATTGAGAGCGGCTCCCTCCTGGTGGCTACAGAATTCTGCTGGTGCTGTCAAGGCCGTCCTTTTTTTAAAGCTTCACCGGAAGGAGAAAGCAATCCACCTAGAGCTTTGGCAGAATAGCAATTTCTCCCTTACCCACAACCGGCCTCAAACACACGCTGCCACCGCCATACATCCCACATCTGTTAGCTCTGTTCAAATCACTGAAAAGACAGCACTACCTCTGCCTCCGCCACTGCCTCCGTCGCAAACGCAAACACTCGACTCTGGCTCTAGAGTCGTAGGCCCTTGCCCAGAACACTACCAAGTCTCACCAACTGGCGCTTCGCAAGAGAATAAGTTTGTCATCCCCTTCAAAGATATCTTCTGCGTGACCCGGACCTATCCAACCCGACGGAGGAGACTTTCGTCTTGACGGAACAGGACCTGCAGGAGTACGCTGCTGACTTCTTGTGGGACTATCTCGTGCACTCATGAAGCAGATGCGTGTAGCAGGTGGGGAGGAGACGAAAAAGGAGTCAGGAAGTGCGGATCACGATTAACGGCTTGGTAGCATCTTGCTTGTAATGACTAGTTTAGATATTCAGACGTTTCTAGTCTATTTGTGCAAGGTTTTACGATGGAAAAGATACCCCTAGAATAGATTGTACTATATAAATTGATATAAAAATAACTTATGTATCATCCTCCTTGATTGTAGGACTGATGATTAACGACAATGATAATATGCTCAATGAAAACAGTGCAGATGAGAGCCTCTCGCTCAGCCCACCCCGGCTGTTCGCCGGAATTGCTTATCAACGGGCATTGAGGGACATCGACTGTTATACATACAAGCACGTTGAATGCCATCCCATTCGGAAGCACAAAATAGCGCAGGGGTCTTGGTTGACGCCCCGCCTCCAATGCGTACCTGGTCACAGCGATAGGAAAGCGAATTCCTCGCTTTTTGTCTAGGCGCGCTATGTATTTGATGTACATGTATCATCACCAGAAACATAGTTCGGTCTGCTGGCGCCAAACAAGCCACAAATTGCTAAAAACGGCCCCGTGGTGAAACATTCTCTACTAAAACGAGTGGACATTGATTTCGGTCTTTACGGTATTTATTGTGTCGTTGACATAGTCTGTCCTCTGCTGCGTTGCACGCATTACACACTGTGTTGTAAGCCGTCTGGTGCCACAGTTCAATGGTCTCAAGCAATGTAGAACTTGACAGGGCATACGTTCTTGAACGTCCAGTCAGCCCAGGGCATCACACATGGGTGCTGCCACCAAGGCAAAGGCACCATTCACACAAAGGGGAAGCGTTTGGACATGCTAATGGATTTTGCATTTTCCTATGGTCATTGCCATTTCCATTCCGGGACCGTGCTGGAAAACTTTCCGTTCCGTACGCGATGAACCCCAAGCCAGATGAAATCAAGCAAGCACAACCACCAACCCCGTCCAACATTCTAAATGGTTGTCTCGTACGCAACAGGGGCAACGGTCTCCGGTCGGTTCTCCTTGATGGAGATCGTCCTCTCTTCCCGGGGGAGGGCTGGTAGTCTCTTGACCTGAACGGTGGTGCCCTCGGACTTGGCCTTCTTCTTCAGCTCAGCATTCTGCTTGACTCGGCGGATGAAGTCGTCTCTTGATCGCGACGGGGAGATGTGCTCAATGCGGAGGTTGACGCGCTTCTCGATGTATCTGTGCTTGACCTTCTTGTAGATGATGACGCCGACAGCGCTCTTGGTGACGTTGTAGATGACACCAGTCTTGCCGTGGTAGACCTTGTGAGGCATACTGTAGACAAATTGTTAGCTCTATGCCCATCTGCGACCGTATTCCGGCCCAAGTTGCCATTGGAGCCGTTCTACAGTGCATCGTTTGTGTTTTTATGTTTCGGAAAAATCGCTTACCCCTTCTGGACCGCACCGTTCGCCTTGATGTCAACTACGAGTATAGTTAGAAAACTGTTGAAAACTTCAAGAATGACGGAGGAGTCGCACCGATGTCGCCAACCCTGCTCGCTGTTAGTCGCTTCTTCGTTTTCGTGATCCATCAAGACCAGTAAGACTTACTTGTACTGCTTCAGGTAGGTGGACAGCTTGATCATGCCCTTCTGGCGGAAGTTGCGCGAGAAGGCATACTATTTTGAGTTTGTCAGCCCAGCTCCAAGCCGCGGATATCTCGTCCAGAAGGATCGTATGAATGAAACGTACGCGAGTGCCAGCACGCAGACCGGCGGCGTGACCCATTTTGACTGATTTCTGAGGGTGCTGGTTGAACGGTCGGTCGTGATGTCGAGCTCAAGTTGCAGCAGAGATTCCTCGACAGAAATTGATTGTGGGTTTTGCAAAATGACCTGGCACCAGCAGACTAGCGCCTTTGATTGGAGGGGCTCCAAAACCTACGTACCTCCGGAAAAATTCTAACACTAGCAAATTGTCGTACCTAGCCCACAGAGATTTGTTAGACTGCACAGCAACCTACCTTGCTAGGGCAAGTGGCACGGGCCATCGGCACGGAAGAATTGTGTTGCCCACTAAGAAAGACAAATTCATCACGAAAATATCTAACACTTTCGCCCTCATCCTCCAACAACTCCATCGTCAACCGCAACAATGGCGCCGCTCTCCTACTCCAAGACGGCCAAGGTGCCGAGAAGGTAAACCCGATCATGAAAATAATTATAAACGTCGCAATTCGCTAATGGTTTCTTTCACAGACCCTTCGAGGCCGCTCGTCTGTCAGTATTCACCGACCACTGAGCAGTAGCTTGTCTCTGCTTAAGTCGTGAACGATGCACTGACATTTGATATTACAGGGACTCTGAGTTGAAGCTCGTCGGCGAGTATGGTCTGAGGAACAAGCGTGAGGTCTGGCGTGTCCAGCTCACCCTGTCCAAGATTCGTCGTGCTGCCCGGTATGTACATTGCAAGATTTGCGCTCACCTGTTCAGCCACTAACAACCTCTCCAGTCAGCTTCTTACCCTCGACGAGAAGGACCCCAAGCGTCTGTTCGAAGGCAATGCCCTCATTCGTCGTCTGGTTCGTGTCGGTGTGCTCGACGAGTCCCGCATGAAGCTCGATTACGTGCTGGCCCTGAAGGTTGAAGATTTCTTGGAGCGTCGTCTCCAGACTTGCGTCTACAAGCTGGGTCTCGCCAAGTCGATCCACCACGCTCGTGTCCTCATCCGCCAGAGACACATTCGCGTCGGCAAGCAGATCGTCAACGTCCCGTCCTTCATCGTTCGTCTCGACTCCCAGAAGCACATTGACTTCGCCCTCACCTCGCCCTTCGGTGGCGGACGCCCCGGTCGTGTCCGAAGAAAGAAGGCCAAGGCCGCTGAGAAGGGCGATGATGCTGGTGATGATGAGGAGGAGGAGTAAATGCGTCATCCTCATGAAGCTCTCTATAGCTAGTCTGAGAGCATTGCATTGGCAGGGATACCTGGTCAGGGAAAATGGAGTTAACTTCATCCTCAAAAGGCGTTAGACCATAAGTCAGGGGAATGCATAAATGACCAATCTTATTGCCAGTCGAGCCGCCCGTGAAATGCTCTCTCCTGTGCAGCGAATCTAATTTGTTTTCCAAGTGGATTGGACGAGGTAATCAGAGCTGGGGACGCTCTTTTTGACTTGCGAAGCTGTCAGCACGAAAACCACGAGACGCTTATCTGATTGATCAGAAGTATGTGTTAAGTCCACGTCCTTCAAGACATGTTGGTATCATTGCATTGCTCCTTAGTTCATACTTTAATGTACAAGCTCATCCTTCCCGAGAAACTTCGCCATTGGGTCATCAGTGGCCATTCTTTTACGACGGTATTCCTCCATTTCCTCTTCAGTGACACCACCGAGCATTTCGTCCCTTGTACGCTTCTGTACAGTAGTCTTTTCAGGCTCTTCCTGCTTCTCCTCGACTGACTGCTCGACAGAGACTTCCTCGGCCAAGCCTACGCCCGTTCTTTGGCGCTCTGCTGCCTCCCATGCCTGCTTGCCCTCTTCACCAGTGCAATAGCTGTTCTTGATGAGAGAATGACAGCATGCATATCCCCATTGGAAATTTGACCACCAACTACCCCATACGGATGTATGATTGTTGATGTAGACATCCTCCGGATATTTGGACTTCGCAGACGTCTTCGGAGCTCCCTTGATGAGGCCAATTTCATCATACTCAACGTATCTCTCTGACTCTGTGACAGCCATATCCTTGAGAGCTGCAGGCATGGTGGATGCGTCGTCACCATACTTCTCACGGAGTAATCTCTCTCGCTCTGCACGTTTCTTTTCTGCTTCTTCTTTCTCCTTTTTACGGTAGAACTCTCCGGCAGTCGGGTTGGCCTGTAGATGCTGACCTGTATCACCCGTTTTCTCTTGTGTCTCCCATGCATATTTCTGTGCCCTTTCAAATTCTGCCGCATCTCCAGACGAGCGCATGAATCCCTCTTCTGCAAATAGTTCAGCCGCCTTATCAACTGTCGCACCAGCATCCACCATCGATCTTGTTTTAGGGTCGTACTTTGCGGATTCGAGATCTAAGTTCAGCAGATATTTCGCCGTATCTTCTCGTATTCTCAGTTGCCGAGTTGACGTAGGCTGGTGCTTGCTCATATCCACATCCTCGGCGTATTTGTCGTCATCCTCTTCCTGCTCCCCATCATCACCGCCCTCGGCCTTGTTCGCCTTGAGTTGTTTGCGCAGTTCCTCCATCTGGTTGAATTCCTCCACAACATGGCGATACTCCTTCGCATCGTAGCCATTCCATCGGTCGCGCTTGGCATCCCAGCTTAGCTCGACCTCTTGGACCACGTCGTCCGCCTGAATGTTCTTGCCCGAGTACTTGGCGCCAATCTTCCTTGGCCGCTCCAGGCAGTCCTTCTTCTTGTGGCCCATGGCGCCGCAGTTCTCACAGGCGCCCTTTCGGTACTTGGTGGATGCGACACCCTTCTTCCCTCGGTCGTACCATGCTGAGTCTTTCTTCTGCTTCTGTAACCGCTGATGCTCTAGGTAGTCTGTGTCGTCATCGCCACCAGCATAGAAGGGCTTCTTGGCAATGAAAGAGGGGATGTAGATGTTCTCTTCCTTATTCGGGGCAATTGAGCCCTTAGGATCGGCTCGCCTTGACGGCGGAGGAGGTGGCGGCGGCGGCATATTGCGCACGTAAGAGAGTCGTAGTATTTGCGCAGAGAAGACAAGCAGACGAGGATAGGCAGAGACTGACTGTTGTCAGGCCTTGGAGTGCCGAAAATATAGAGGCGATGCTTCGAGGTTGGAGAATGGGCGCGCCACATTAGTGAGGGAAAAGGTGGGGCTGCTCATGTGGCTGCAAGCAGTAACCTGGAATGTGGCTAAGTTGCTTACATAAGATAGATCCAGTTGGTATTACACGTCGATTGGGTCACCCGCATTGCAGGCAGGCATCGCGTCTCGACTCGGGTAAACAGGCTGGACAAGATGAGACTCACAACATCTAGGTGGCAACACCACTTATCTCATTTTTGGGATACCGCAGTCATAGATTTGGCTTAGCTGACTTATTCATTGCTTTCTTATGGCGATTTTAGCACATCGCCATGGATATCTTCCGTGTGAGGTTGAACTGCATCGACCACTACCAGGCGACACCAACAAAGTATGATCCTCAGCTTCGTAACGATGTCCGGGTATCTCAGTTCTCAAAGGAGCCCAAAGTCCCGGTTGTTCGAGTTTTTGGGTCGACCGAGACCGGTCAGAAGGTGTGCGCTCACATCCATGGAGCCTTTCCATACCTCTTCATTGAGTACACTGGCAGCTTAGCTCCAGAAGAGGGTCAGTCTTTCGAAACCACTACCTACCTAGATATGTTATCGACAGGGAATGTTCTAATGCATGCTTTAGTTGGCGCCTACATCTATCGGCTTCATCTGTCTATTGATCATGCCCTCGCCGTGAGCTATCGGCGGGATGTCTACAAGGAACAGCCCAAGTTTGTGGCTCGCATTACCCTTGTAAAGGGTATCCCTTTCTATGGATTTCACGTTGGCTACCGATTCTACCTCAAGATTTACTTGTTTAATCCCATCTGCATGACAAGATTGGCAGATCTTCTGCAACAAGGAGTGATTCTGAGGCGCAAATTCCAGCCGTACGAAGCCCATTTGCAGTACCTCCTGCAATTCATGACCGATTACAATCTTTACGGCTGCGCATATCTCGAGAGTAAGAAAGTCAACTTCCGATCTCCAGTGCCAAACTTCGAAGAAGATGAGAGCTCGTCACCGCATATATGGCACAGCCAATCCATTCCAAAATGGAAAGTCACCGACGACTATGCCTTGCCTCGTGTCTCGCATTGCTCTATCGAGGTTGACATATGCGTGCCCGATATTCTCAACCGAAAGGTGGTGAAGGAGCGTCGTTTACATCATGACTTTATTGAGAAGGTCCGACCTGTGCCCTCCAGCTTAAAACTCGTGCATAGTATGGCTGGTCTATGGAAAGACGAGACTATGCGTCGAAAACGTCGCATGGGAGATCTCAGACCAGGAAGCAGCCCTTTTCCGCCTGAGGTTCTGGTGTCAATGTCAGCAGATCCTCGGGACTCGCAACCTCAAGGGTGGCTTCACGAAGACGAGTACAGAGAACAAATCCAGGAGTTGATCATGGAGGAGGAAAGAGCAAGTGGCGATCAACAATTGACCTTTGACAACTTTGTGAAGGAGAAACCACTCGAGCATACCGTTAAAACAACTCTGGAAGCTGTGGAAGATCTCTACCCTGAGAACCTCCTGCCATCTCTTGGACTGGGTGAACAATTCACAGAAGCTGATCAACTTCCTACCAGCAGTATTGACGTCGACGAGAAAGGCATTCTTGTGACTCGTGCGAATGAGCAAGATGAAGACTTCTTTCCAGATGACTCAGACGAAGAATATCTGCTTGCAGCAGAGCTCGTCAATAAAGCTCAAGTTGTCAAGAACGAACGACCGATCTCCGGAAAAGAAATCACCGAGCCAGTAAAACGCACGGTAAACGGCTTGTCTCGGACCCTTCCGACACAGCGCTCACCTGTCTCGCCGCCGATGACAGATGACATAGGGCATTCTCTCCTTGATAGCGCATTACCGCAAGGAATATACCGGAGTGGCCTGAAAACGGGCAAACTGCCGTCAGTTCCAGTGACCAAAGAATTGATAGAATTTGCGGATGCCGAGGGTCTGACAAGCAAATTTCCAAGGGACTTAACATTCGAGACTCCTCGCAAACCATCCTTGAAACGCCCTTACGCTCTTGAGACCAATGACACGAATTCTAAGCGGCAAAGAGTTGCCATCATCGAACCGTCTAGGACGAATGCACGACATCTCAACGAAATCGAAAACCTAGACAGTCTCGCAACTGAGAGAACGATCGATTCGGACCGTCTTGCAGGACCTCCACCATCATCACAGCCGCGAATCCCACCATCGTATTGGCAAAACGCAAAGAAGCAGATCAGTCAGACACTGAACTTTCCAGTTGTCAAGGACCCTGCGGATCTAAATACGAGGCTGCGGTTGAGTCAGCAGAGCAGCTCACAGGCAAGTGACGATGGTACGCTCAAGAAACATGTGGCTTTCGAAGCACCGGGTAGCACACCTGACGACTCCCCAACCGATTCCAGCCCAGTAAAGTCAGTCACAAGGTCATCTATCTCGTCTTTGCGGTCAGCAGAAGAGTCCGATATTTCAGGCGAACAAGATTTTGCAAGCGATTGCAGCCTGGATCCGTTTGTTGCTGTCCTCAGTATGCCTCCGCCTTCTGCTGCGGAGGTCTCTGCCACAATGCAAGACCATGAATTACCGGATGCCATCTATCAGGATGCTTTTTACAGTAACGAAAAAGACGTGCCCTCGAGAATGAGAGAGTACGCCGGTCGAGAGTTTCGGATTGAGGGCAACACTTTGCCTTACCTCCCAGACTTTGATCCCACCGGTTTAGCATCCTCATCTTTTGGGTTCAAGCAAAAGATCAAAGCAGACCGTGCAGCGAGAGAATTACAATATGAACGGAAGCGGCGTGAGTGCTCGCTTCGGGGTTGGGAGATTGCAGAACCAGCCCCTACGTTTGAAGAGGTGAACGATTGGTGGAAGGGTGTCCAAAAGGCGAAGAAGCAGGTGCAAGCACGGTCCGCGACCGTCGTTCCGTCATTTCCCCTAGCAAAGCCATACCTATCTCAAATCGATGGCCCGACACCGAGGAATAAGCATGGATTCAAATACTCCCAGACAACAAGATCAACCAGTGTTCAACACGAGGCGCAGTATATGAGCACCATGAGCTTGGAAATACATGTCAATACCAGGGGAAAACTTGTGCCAAATCCAGAAGAGGACGCAGTCCAATGCATCTTTTGGTGTACGAAGTCGGACGAGAACTTTCAAGACGGCAGCCAGTCTATCAACACTACCTTAGGCGGCATCATAGTGCTTTCAGAAGATGGGTCTATGGCACAGCGACTCCGCAAACAGACATCTGCCGAGGTGATCGAAGAGTCGTCAGAATTAGACCTCATGGTCCGAATGGTGGAGATCGTCAGAACACATGATCCCGACATCCTCACCGGATATGAAGTACACGGCAGTTCATGGGGCTACCTGATCGAAAGAGCTAGGTTCAAGTACGACTACAATCTCTGCGACGAGTTTTCTCGGATGAAATCGCAATCTCATGGGAGATATGGCAAGGAGGCTGACCGTTGGGGTTTCAATACGACGTCCACGATTCGAGTCACTGGTAGACACATGATAAACATTTGGCGTGCCATGCGAGGAGAACTCAATCTTCTACAATATACCATGGAGAACGTCGTGTGGCATTTGCTCCATCAACGAATACCACATTACTCCTGGCGAACATTATCTGACTGGTATTCGGGCAGTCGACAAAGAGATCTAAGCAAGGTGCTTCGCTATTATCTCACAAGAACTAAGATGGACATCGAGATTTTGGAAGAAAACGAGCTCATTGCCCGTACCAGTGAGCAGGCGCGCTTGCTTGGTGTGGATTTTTTCTCCGTCTTTTCTCGAGGATCTCAATTCAAGGTGGAATCGATCATGTTTCGGATCGCCAAACCGGAGAACTTTCTGCTGGTCTCCCCAAGCAGGAAACAAGTGGGAGGCCAGAACGCATTAGAGTGTCTGCCTCTCGTCATGGAGCCACAGAGTGCTTTTTACAACAGTCCTCTGCTCGTCCTGGATTTTCAGAGCCTGTATCCTAGCGTCATGATTGCTTACAACTACTGCTATTCTACCTTTCTTGGTAGGATCACCAACTGGCGCGGTATGAACAAGATGGGTTTCACGGAGTACAAGCGTCACCAGCAGCTTCTCGCTTTGTTGAAGGACTACATCAATATTGCTCCCAACGGCATGATGTACACCAAAGTCGAGATCCGGAAGTCACTGCTGGCCAAGATGTTGACCGAGATCCTCGAGACAAGAGTCATGGTCAAGAGTGGCATGAAGCAGGACAAGGACGACAAGACATTGCAGCAGCTACTGAATAACAGACAGTTGGCGCTCAAGCTTCTGGCCAACGTCACGTATGGCTACACATCAGCATCTTTCTCCGGCCGCATGCCCTGTTCTGAGATTGCCGATAGCATTGTCCAGACGGGTCGTGAGACACTAGAGAGGGCAATTGCCTACATCCACTCTGTAGAGCGGTGGGGTGCCGAGGTCGTCTACGGTGACACTGATAGTCTTTTCGTCTACTTGAAGGGGAGAACGAAAGACCAGGCATTCGACATTGGCAATGAGATTGCCAAGGCCATCACAGACATGAACCCGCGTCCGATCAAGCTCAAGTTTGAGAAGGTGTATCACCCATGCGTCCTCCTTGCGAAGAAGAGATATGTTGGATACAAATACGAAACTCGAGATCAGGCGAAGCCTGAGTTTGATGCGAAGGGCATCGAGACCGTTAGACGTGACGGAACGCCAGCTGAGCAGAAGATCGAAGAAAAAGCACTGAGATTGCTCTTTGAGACGGCCGACCTCAGCCAGGTAAAGGCTTATTTTCAGAAGCAGTGTGAGAAGATCATGAGGGGCCAAGTTTCGATCCAGGACTTCTGCTTCGCAAAGGAAGTCAAGCTGGGCACGTACAGCGACAAGGGGCCACCGCCTCCCGGCGCACTTATCAGCACCAAGCGCATGTTGGCGGACGCCCGTGCAGAGCCCCAGTACGGCGAGCGGGTTCCATATGTCGTGATAACCGGAGGGCCAAGAGCTCGACTCATCGACCGCTGCGTTGCTCCTGAAGACCTGCTGAACAACTCGCATGTGCAACTCGACGCCGAGTATTACATCTCGAAGAACCTCATTCCGCCATTAGAGCGTATCTTCAACCTCGTCGGCGCAAATGTGCGGCAGTGGTATGACGAGATGCCCAAGATCCAACGCATCCGGCGCATCAACACGCTCGCACCCGGGGCCAAGAAGGTCACCCTCGAGAGTTATCTCAGACCGGCGTCCTGCGCAATCTGCGGCGTCAAACTGAAAGGCGACGGCATGATGTGTGGTCGTTGCCGAAAGAACCTGCCCGGCTCCATGTTGAAGCTACACAATAGATTATCGACCGAGCAGAGAAAATTGGCCGACGTCGTCAAGGTCTGCCAGAGCTGTGCTGCTTTAGCGCCGGCGGACGAGGTCCTCTGCGATAGCAAGGATTGTCCGGTCTTCTACACGAGGCGGAAGCAGGCAGCGAGGTTGAGCAGCGAGAAGAGCATCATTGAGCCTGTCATGAGGAAACTTTCCGAGATGGGGCTAGCAAAGGGTGCGTTGAAATGGTAGGATAGTGTGGATTATGTTACAAGCAAGCATTGGGATACAAGGCGGAACGTCTGTTTGGCATTGTAATGATGCATTTGGTACGCATGGGATAGGAGTTTGTGAACGCAATGAAGCAGCTGCAAACCCTGGCAGTCAGTGGGAAGGAAGCGATCAGGGAACATAGTCACGAGGGGTCGGCAGCATTTCCAATTTAAGTCTTATCATTCAGTCATCAGGTCTACGCCTAGGATGTACCGTTACCCTACCAAAGCCCGTTCTTCCGCAAGGCAATTCGTGACTGGAGTATCTGAGTAGGAATACGCCGCCAGCATGAAGCCCCGTAAAAAGCACAAAAGCCATACATAGGTATTATTGACCACAAAACATTGTTACTCCTAACTTCCGAGGTGCTTTTCTTCCGCTCAAGAACAACTGCGGAGCGATGGACGGTTTCCAGTCTTGTTGGCCCTCTCAATGGACGTTACACACGAAGAGTCGAGAAGCAATGGGCGTAGATTCGACAGGTAATCAGACAGTAATGACGCGGGTGAAATTTTCGAGGCAATCCGGTCTAAACCGAGATTAGTGTAGGAGATATCCGAGACGAATAGCATATAAAACCATAGATGGGTGAATGCTTGGTATTAACGAGAATCGAAGTAAGGAGACATCATCAAGGTCATAAGAAATCCGAGGCGGGGAGCTGGTGTTTCGTGACAGCAGAAAACTCTGATGCAAACTGGTTTGTGTAGCGAATGACGAGAAGAGAATGATGTAGATGCAGTGTAATTCGCATTTGTAGGTGTTGAGGGTATAAGGAAATGTAGTGATTGTGATGGACATGGCCTATGTCCTAGATTTCACCGTACTCCTAGGAGTTGATGTTGTTGAAGGACCTGGATGTGTATGAGAATGGTGTGCATGAGGTCGACCCTTTTTCCCGGAAAGCGTTCCCACGTCGTGCTTCCCTAGAAATTTGTTAGTTCAAGTAGCTACGCTCGAAGTGAGGACGCTATCTTACCGTCGCAGCAAGCTCTCACATTCTCAAGCCGATCAGATTCCCTATCTTGCTTCTCGTACATCAACCTAAGATCCTCAGCGCTGTCATGAACTTCGCTAGCCTCATATATTCCATGTTCTACACCACTACCACGACTTCTGAGGCTTGAGAATGTCCCAGTTGTCGACTTCCAAACTCCACTGAGCCGGCCAAGCGTCCCGATTGAAGGGCGTTGCGCAGCAGCCTTTTTATGTGGAGTAGGAGTGAGTGTTGGAATGCTCATGTTCATGGTAG
This sequence comes from Phaeoacremonium minimum UCRPA7, assembly GCF_000392275.1. Classification (NCBI taxonomy): domain Eukaryota; kingdom Fungi; phylum Ascomycota; class Sordariomycetes; order Togniniales; family Togniniaceae; genus Phaeoacremonium; species Phaeoacremonium minimum. Next base: position 133,909 of record NW_006921090.1, on the reverse strand, counting down.
GGATAGGAGACTCATTGCGAGTCGTCCTTGAGTTGTAGGAAGACAAGGAGGGCGGCGGATGAGGTCTAGTTCCAGCTGGTGGTCGACGACCAAAGGAGGGGTTGAATTCTTCGACATCTTCTCGTGTGATGTTCCCAGCCATCTCCTCTGTGTCTGTCTGGCCTTCATCATTTGTGCGAAGCAAAAGGTAAGAGAGGGCATTGAACCAGGTTTCATGCCTTTGTCCAGTCGTGCATGTGAACTTGACACTTCGGCCAGGAGCGATGATTATCAAGCTCTTCCGGTGCAAGCCAGGGGGCATGGGGTTGTCGTCCGTAACGACCCGGACAGCCTCAATCGGAACACTCTTGGCCTTCAACTCCGCACGACCAGCGCTTGACGGATCCCTATCACTCCAGTACAGCGTACGGGTGTATGGATGTACCCAGAAATATCTTCGATGCCTGTTCTCGGACATTTCTCCGCGACCGGCCTTGCGGGTGTACTTCCACAGATATTCACCAATCATGGTCTGAGTGATTGCTTGGATCATGCGAGGATCTGTGTTCGGCCCAAAGCCATGAGGACCTAAGCCCATGCTGTCGTGCATGTTGAATCTAGTGTCAATCTCCGAGACGAACGATGATACCGAGGATTGCCGGCTTCTAGCGGTAATCCGGGAGGGCGAATGAATTTCTGCAGTACCATGCGCCGACCCAGTCCTGACAGCCCGAGGTGTGGGTGTGCCTCTTCCGGATGTGATGGAGATTGGAGACATGGGTTTGGGACCACTTGGAGTTCTAGGTCTCAATGCAGGATTTCTGTAAGCAGAGGCAGGAAGCAACGGCGGTCCCATTGTGCCGATGGTACCTTGACCTCCGCTGGCCGAGCCAGTCCGAGCAGCTTCAATGACTTGCTTGTGATTAGGAGGCAACGGAGGCGCGTTCTGTATCGAAGCGCGGCCACTTGCGGAGCTGCCGGGTCGACGGCTATTGGTTTCTGGGGCGGACTCGAAACCAACATCGACAGCCTTGCCTTTTGTACGGATGACGCTGTTAACGCTCTCCTGCGACTTCTGTCTCCTGATGCGTACGGTTCCTGGTGTCCCGATACTGCTAGCAAATGATTCTGTCTTTTGATGACCAAAATATTCCGATGGCGCCATCTTAGCTGCCAGCATTTCATCAATTGCTTCAGCCGTAAGAGCAGTCTGAGTGTTCTGATCAGTAGTAGGTACCGGGGATTTACGAGCAGGTTTAGCATTTGTATTAGCGGACAACTCCTTCAAAGGTCGTTGAGACTCGGGAGTCTCAGACAGGGGAGTGCCACTTGGGGATTGACGAGTATCATCCTCAGCAATGATTGGTGAAGCAGGCGCCTTGCCTTTGCCCCAACCAAGCACTGATCCGAAGACATTTCTTGTGGGTGTCTTTGGAGCATCACCTTCGAGAGATCGCTGCTCTTCGGCATCGCGAGGAATGATGAATGCGTTTCGTTTAGGGCTGCGAGGCTCGGTCTGAATCATCTGGATGGCAGAGAAATCAAGAACAGGTTTGTCGGCAAATATTGGTTTAGTGTCGACTGAGACAATGTTCGACATCCCCAAAGGAGGGGAGACGGGTTCAGTCTCTATGGACTGTATTGCTGACAAGCCAAGTGAGGGAGGAGCTTGTTCTTGAGGGGATAGTGGCTCCGTGCCAATTGACTGGACTGTGGAGAAAGCCAACGAAGGCTTCTCGGGGAGAACAGGCTCAGGCTCAGGAGGGGTGACTGGCTCAACGTGTTCTGACACAATGGACGACAGCGATAACGCAGGCGGCAGGATCTCAGGTTCAGCACGTGGCTCGACATTCTCAGCGAAAATGGGAGAGAACGAGAGACTGATAGGTGGAGGTTGTGCAGGAGCTTCCGGTGTAACAATTGGTATAGGAACAGTTTCCCGTTCTGGCTCGACCACCGGCTCAACCTCTTCCGCGTAAATTGAGGACAGAGACAAGACGGGAGGCGGAGGTGAAATCATCTCAGGCTCAGCGACAGGCTCTACATTCTCGGCGACAATCGTAGAAAGGCTGAGAGTAGGTAGAAGTGCCGGTCGTTCAGGTTCGACCACCGGTTCCACATCTTCGGCAACAATGCTGGACAAGCTGAGTGTTGGCGGAGGTGTCTTAGGCCGCGCTGGCTCAACAATCGGCTCTACGTGCTCGAAGACGATTGAAGACAGGGTTAAAGCTGGAGGAGACGGGGGCAACACTTCAGGTTCGGCTTCAGGCTCGATATCCTGTACTTGAATTGACGATATGGTCAAAGTCTGAGGCGGGGCCAAGATCGGCACCATGCCAGCTCCAAGTCGGGGTGGAGACGTCGGCGGTGATGGGAATTGAGCTAGCTTCTCATCCATATCAGGATCATGCTGTGCGCTTGCATCGCTGTAAGCCATTGACACAGGCCGTGATGCCCCTCCTTCCAAAACAGATGCCATAGATATGGGCCGCTCCACCACGCTAGCTGGTGAAGTAGGAATCGGGTGAATATCGACGGGGTCTGTCATGACGCCGCTATCCACCATGATGAGCTTGGGCAAAGGTGGAACCTCTGGAGCAGGCGAGACTGTCTGGAACCTGGAGCCAGGAGTGACCGAGCGGATACTCCTGCGGCTTGGGGTTGCGCCACCTAAGGATTCATCATCACTTCCATCAAAATCACCGAGCTCAGCGAACAAACTCTGTGCGGGTTGCTGGGGGGTGCCAGAAACACTGCTGTTCGCAAAGCTGGCTGGGCTGCTTTGGAAGTTGGGTTCCTCGCTGGCCTGCCGAGAACGTCGCGACAATGCGCCACGACTTACTCTTAGGCGCATTTTCTGTTGTGGCATTGTGGCGGTAGGAGTCTTTATCTCGGAAATGTCATAGTCATCCTCATCGTTGGACGTTGAAGCAGTGCTTTGGAAGGAATAACGATTGCCTGGTTGGTTCAATGGCAGGACTGGCGGACGCTTGATACGGCCCGCTCCCTTAGATGGGCTCTCGGTCTCGGTCGCGGCGTCATCGTCATCAGAGAACTCCTCAGCACCAGTGTGGAAATCATCCGTCTCGGTGCCACGCTCATGAGCAGTCTCAAATGCCGCATCACTTGTCTCCCTGGCTTCATCGGCTGTCTCAAAGTGATCACTGCTAGATTCGGCAATTGGCTCGAATTCTCCTGATCGGGATGCCGGGCTTGCAATGGCCGGGGAACGAGATGGGCTTCCTGCCTCGTCTTCCCAGCTTGGATCATCCAGGTAGATATCGCTTCTGCTAGCACGCGCACCACCCAGCTGACCGAGCTTGAGGGGCTTCTTAAACTCTCGAGAATCCATCTTTCGGCTTCGTCTGTTCGAGGCAGCTGGGTCACCTCGGGCCTTCTCAAGCTCATCTCTAGCCTCTTGAAGCATGCGCTTGAGCTCCAGCTTCTCGGTCTTCTCGCGGTGGACGTTTGTTCGCAAGCTCTGGATTGTTCGTTGAGCATGGTGGAGGGAGGTCTTCAAAGTCTCGGATTCCAATACCGAATGTCTTGGAGTACCCTTGACAGGAGACGGAGGTGGAGAGTGCTCGGGAGTGATGTTATCATTCGCAGTCTCAAAGTCTTCGTCGCTCATGCCCATGGCAGACTCTCGCTCTGTTGTCCTGCCTCGCTGCATTGAAAATGCCTTGGCCAACTCCGAGTTCTGGCTTGTCAAGTCGTCGATTTTGCGTTGCATGGCTGCTCTCTCGCTATCTGCCATGACTATATTGCGCTTCGCGGTTCCAAGCTCGATGTCGTGATGTTTGACGGCAGCGGCATGCTCTTCAACAAGCTTCGAATGATTCATCTTAACCTCGTCCAATTCTCGTTGCGTAGAGTTCTTATCGGCTTGTAGTACAGCGAGGGCTTGGCTCAATTTCTTTTCGCGATCAGCTGCCTCCTTTTGCGAAGCAATAAGCTCATGAATCTGTGTCTCGAGATTCCAGTTCTCATCTTTGTATCGATGTTCACTTTCATCCAGAGTCTTCATGCGCTGCTGGAAACCTTCCGCCTCGATTTCAAGCCTCGACTTCTCCGTCTTGATGTCCCGCAACTCCTCTTCCCTCTCCGCAAGGAGCCCCTGTAGATTTCGAACCTGAGCTATCAGAGAGGTACTAATCTCGGCAGCAAACTCGATATCGTGGATACGGTTCTGTGGCTGATTCCGCAGCTTTCTATTTGGGACGCTGAGCTTCGTAGGCGATCCTGTAGCTTGACTCTCGAACTTGGACGGACTCACAGAGCGCTAAGTATGAATGTTAGTCCCAACAGAATCGTGGTGTTCGAGAATGAAAGACTGCTCACCCTGCCGCCTTTGCCTTCAGGTGCATAAGGCGAGCCGGCAGCGGCCTCGTTACTTGGCACTCTCTGCTTGGGTAGGAACGCCCTGGCACTCTCCCTCGCGACCTCATTGTAGTCCTTTTCGATCTCGATAAGCTTCTGCTTCAAGTCTGGCGTGAGCTCTCCTTCAGCCTCGAGCTGTTCGACCTCCTTGAGCCGCTCGGTCAGCTCCTTCTGCTGCTGGACCAAGGCTGTGCCCAGTTTGCCCGCCTCTGCCATGCGTCGCTCGGTTTCGGCCAGATGGGCTTCGAGGGCTCGTTTCGCCTGGGCGGGCGAGGCGCCTGGGCCGAGGGCAAAGAGCTGAGTGTCGAAATTGGAGTATCGGAGATGGCCCAAGCCTGACGCGTTGGACACGAAGGGATCGGCCGCCTCGCCGCCCTGGGCGAGAGCCCGGGAGGGCTGATCGGAAGCGATCGAGGCCATCTTTCGGCGGGCCGGATTGCGAACTTGCCCCTTCAGATCAACGAATTCGAGAAAACATGGACAGCTTGAGCGGCGGCCTGAGTAGGTTGTTGTTTTTACACGGTTGCGAAACGTCCCCCTTCTCCTTCCCTTGGCCAGAAATTTCCCAGCGGGTGCCGGAGAGCAAATCAGACCCGGTCTGTCTCAAATTGGGAAAAGAAAATAGTGCTCGTCAATGTAGTCTGAAGAGCCACAACAAACGACTAGGGGGAAAAAAACAGAAGGACGAAGAAGCACCCGACAAGCGGCCACAAGCGATGTCGTAACGGCCTGTTTGGGGTGTCGTGATGGAATGTGTAGGTGTGTTGTTCTCCACACCAAGATGGATGAACGCGACTCGTTGAGGCTACTGCGAACTGGGCGGCGGTGGGCGGTGCTTGTGGTGGTAACGTTAGTGTGTTTCTCACACTGCCAATCAATGGACCACAGGAAGTGCCCTCCAAAACGCGCTCCCGCCACCCACACACACACACACAGCTTCGAGTTCGGCGGCCTGCACGCTACCGAATCAGCGGCCAGAGCAAGACATCAAGCAGCACACCTAGCACACAATTGATGCAGCAAAAAAAAAAAAATGAAGGCCCAAGGCAGATCTCGCGACGAGCTGCTAGAATTACGGTATGCGGTATGCGGTATGCGGTATGCGGGCGGGATCGGGATCGAAATGACAAAGACAAAGACGGAAAGAAGAAGAACACAAGGAAAAGAATGACTGAGGGCTATCACGGCTAGCAGCGCGGAAGGCAAGAATCTGCTAGAGCCAGTGTAGATATGTCTCGAATTGTCTCGGTGAGGGAGGGACGGGGAGGGAAGAGAAGGGAAGGGAAGAAGGAGAACAAAAGAGTAGAGAGCATCACCGCAAGACGAGGTAGGCGAGGGAGGGGAGCTTCTACCATCGACAGGAGAGATGAACCCCCGTCACTGGATTGGGATTGGGATTCGAAGCGCGTTTCTACTCTACTATGCAGTACACTACCAAAAGGTAACGTCAATTACGGGCTGCTAATATTACAAGTCATGGCCTCGTGCAAGGGTGCCCCAGTCGCCGTCGAGAAACAAGAAGAGTTTACATAGTAACAAGAAGCTCTCACAAGTCACAATAGCAGCATATTCATGCATGCATCCATCCATCCATGCAAGGAACGACGCGACTTGACCACAGTCCCAGTCCCAGTCCCAGTCCCAGTCCCAGTCCCACAGGGCCAGGCCCAGGCGAGGGGAACGCATCGCATAGTCATCTCATTTATTGTTTATTGGAGTCGAGGCCAGCAGGGGTACTACTATTATGTAAGGTTACTAAGGTAGATAGACACCTACAGCTTCCGGACGGACTTGACAGCTCTGCTCCTCCGCCGGGGTAATAAATGTTAATTGTTGAAGGGTGAGGATACTCAATGTCAAGAGTTACAATACTCATCAAGTTCTCGAATATTCCGTTTATTACCATAGGTGTATCAACTTCTACAAAGGTAGTAAACGCTTGTTGAGGAGGTAGTGGCACCCTTGCCGAACTAACATTTATTACCATAGCGGAGGAGTACCTTTGCAGTCACGTTATTCACTCACGTTGCTTTCCATGACGGTTTCCAGCTTAGGTAAGCGCTGCGACGCGTTTCTTACATAATACACAACTGTACCTGTGGCTGGGCAGAGATGTACCATAACAAAGCGGGTCTCACATCATCAACATCCATAATTCGCCTCTACACCTCTGCCAGGGTAATAATTGTTAATTCTGAGTGGGAATCACAACTTTTCAGATAAGATAGTTGCTACTTCTGTCAAGACTAGTAGGGCTATCTAATTAAGGCTTTGAAGATTGTGTTTATTTTTTTAGCCCTGCTGGTCTTGACAAAAGTAGCAACTCCCTTGCCTACAAAGTCATAATTCCTACTCAGAGTCAACAAATATCACCCTGGCAGAGGTGTAGGTCTCTACCTAATATGGCTTATAAGATTTCGAAAGTAAACAAAGCAAGCCCAAATAAAGCGACTATTCTTAGTACATGCATGTCACCCATCACTACTGGACCAAACAACTATCACTCTAGACCATTCGCATTGGAATATCGCTAGCAGTATTAATGAAGTCAACTGCTGATATCGTATCGTGGCTTTCTAAATAATCAAGTCGAAACAGAAAATCATACCGTTTGTTGAATACACGATATCAACATACTTACGATTGAACCCTTGTATAGGAAAAGTAGCACCTTTGCCCAAATACAAGCTTTTGAGCTTCCCCGGAACAAGGTCGAAGAAACGACACCTCTCATCCACACCCCGACAAGCCTCGGGAGTAAGAGCCTAGACTTTCAAAGGCTAAAAAATAAACCTCTGCTGGATTGGGTAGGGAGTATATCAGAAAAATCTATCTCCATTTCCATTTGAATCTCTCTTATAAGCTGTCTTCTCTGGCCCAAGTTTTCAATTCATCCTATGTCTCACACCCCACGCCGTTTCACAACAGCATTCGAGCCCAACAGGCACTTGACATCATATTGCGATGTTTTCTAGTGCTCTAGACCGACTTCGTAATATCACCATGGGCAGGAAAGGCAAGGCAACAGCTGTTGTGAACAGCACTGCAATGACTCCCTTCGTTTGCCCGTCCACCTGGACGGCACGCACGAGGTTGCCGACAACTTGTCGATGCTATCGAAGCGGAATGGACGCCCTCGTGGCTGCAATCTTCCACAACGAACAATGTAGCCGCCTCTGTAGACTGCCGGATGAGCTTCTCCTATTAGTGATGAAGGAGCTAGATTATCTGAGCATCCAGTGCTTGAGGAGAGCTTCTCGGACATTTCTGCGCCTCTACTCGTCTCCAGAATTTAGCAGCAGCCATCGTCTTGGCTTCCGCGATTATCAAAGAGACTTTGGCTGGCTTAACCCTTGGCCGGAGCCTGATGTGAATTTATGGCCCAAACAGCAACTCGTGTCCGTACTATCAAGGGACATGGGCGGCTACTGCAACGACTGCCGTTCAGCCCGCTGCAGTCCGAGCTGGCAGCACAGGGTCGATCAGCTGACCACCGAGACTCTGCACTGCTCAGGCTGCCGGATTGACCACCCAAAGATCTTGTTTTCAGCACGCCAGCGGCGAGAGCCACAGTCTATATCGAGGATATGTATTGGGCACGAAGGATATGTTCGATTTTGCGAGCATCGTATAATTAAATGGGCAGAGGTTGCCCAACCCGCTTTTGGTCTGTCACAACTTGATACAGGAAGTCCAGATCTCCAAGCTAGGATATTCTTACCAGGATGCTGTGACCCAAGTCACGAGCCTAGAAGCCATAGCTGTGCTAGCTCAAGCAAAGCGTCTATCAGTGACGACATCTATCCAGCTGTCTACATCGATGGTAACAACGCGTTTGATATCAAGCTCGAACTCGAATGGGAGGGGCACCTCGAGCTACCTGAACTAGACAGCCAGCAAGATCTCACACCGCAGTTCGTACACCAGAAATTAGTGCGAGAACTCCGGCCTGGTGTAGCTGAACATATAGCCCAGGAGCTACCACCTGGCCGTCTACCTGAAATGTCCTGCTTAGATCCTAATCGATGCGACTGCCTCCACTACTCGAACAAGGACGAGCTTCACCGCGGATGGCCACTTATGTTGCCAAGTGATATCCCTTTCCCAACATGTCGTACAGACGCTAGTCGGAAGCTTGGGCATGGAGATCACCAAGGCTGTGTTTCGACCATGACCAGCTGGGCAGGTGGTTTCTCGTGGCTGGAAGTCATTATGAAGCCGTGTTTAGTGAGCACTAAATGCCTGCAGGTGAATTACCGGCGCATCGTTTCGCTCGTGCCTCAGGGTTGGCCGCGGGGGCGTATCAATGCAGGGTGGTTACATGCCCTTGATCCGGACTCCTACAACTTGACTACTGACGACGAGAGCTTCGGCCTCTTTTGGTGCCGCCAAAAGGGATGTCTCAATTACTATCGCTATGCTCCGCGGCCCTACGGAAAATACTACAAGAAGATGAATTGCAACTGTAGTGTGTCTTGCCCTGCGGGTTAGGACTTAATAGCACTGGGTGTTGCTGCCGGGCTGAACGGCAGAACTGGGCACTCATATAACGTTGGCAACTGCTCAAGTAACCGCCGCCAATGTCACGTCAACAGGCAACATGGGCAGCCCTACAACCGTGTTCTCGTCTGCTTCGTCGTCAGCCCCCGCCTGCGCCTCAATCGCCTACACAGCCTCTGCCTTCCCCGGCCTACCTTCCCTTTCCGCTCGCCAACGCCCTCGTGTTCGCAGACGACCAAGTCAAGAACATTGGCAAGCGACTAGGCCGGCTCACTCTGTCCAGTGGTTAAGACGATGATAATGATGCAGACCCAAGCCGATCCGGGCTTGCCACCGGTGTTGCCACACACAACAGCCATCGCCTCGCCGCACCGCCTGAGAGATCTGGGCAGTAACAAGGTCTGGGGCTAGGGGATTGTTCGTGAGATGGAGAGTGTGCACCATCTCCTGGAGAACATGGAGCGGAAACGCATCGCAGACGTGTTTGAGGTGACCGACGCTGCGAGACACGGCACAGGCTCGCCGTCATCGAGACAGCTGGCAGAAGTGCCGCCGTGCCTTGGTGGCGCAGACTCTGGCGACTGCTGACATATTATGTCCTGGGCAGCAGCGCGTCCTCCTTGTCGGCCCCTTTTTTGTCTCATCAAGCCCAGGCCCAAGCGTCGTGGTCATCGTCGTGTCACAGAGGCCGAGTGCTGCTCGACCGCCGCGTCAAGGCGCTCGAGAAGATCGTCAACGACGGGTTGGTGCTGCGCAGAAAGGCCCTGGGCAGGCTAGATGACGATCGCGAGGTACTGAACGCCGTAGAAGACGAGGTGGCGGGATGGGTGCGCGAGGCCGACAAACACCTGAGTTACCTGGACACTCTGGCTCAGACGGCAGGTTTGGAGACCGCCGGCGATGTGGGAAAAAAGAAAGCAGCATCAGCGGGCAGAGGGCCAACAGGCGCAGGGGGCCCAGTGCGCCGCCCACGACCGAAGCAGCCTACGAAATTCTGGCTGACCTGCAAGATGCGCAGGCAGTGTTCGAGGCGATCCGCAGCGCTATAGTGCTCTCAGGCTACGGTAAGCAGGGCTCAATCCGCCAGATGTTGAAGGAGGTCGATATCCCGCGGCTTATGGAGGAGCTACCCTATCTGAGCCGAGTGCATCGAGATCTCGAGACGATGAAACCAGCCTGTTCGTGGGCATGGTCATCGACGGGCCCGTATGCAGATGATAAGGCTGGCGATAGTGGTGGTTTCGATGATCACAAGGAGAATATAGCTAGTGAAGGATACAGAGATAAGACAATGGTACGTCAACGATTGTCGGAAATCGAGAAGGCTCTTCGTAAGCTTACGAAGGACTTGGAGGAGAGGATTGTAGGAAAGTATAAGGTTCCGGTAGGTGTAAAAGGAGGGAATGTGTAAAATCTAAGCTCGTACGCTGTAGGAGCTAATATAAGCCGAATCCCAACCAATCTCCCCAAATTGCAATGACCAGCTATCCACTCGCCAGAAGCAAGCCAGTCAGTGATTCTGCAGGTCACGGATGCTGTCCCAGCATCTTCTTCAACTTGTCTAGCTCAGGATTGCGCTCCCTCTCGGTGACCATCGCGGCTATCTCAGCTAGAGTCAGGCATGCACATTGCTTCTCCTTCCGCCGTCTCAACCGCCTGCCCTTGGTCCCGTACTCACTCCTTTCATCGTCGTGATCCTCGAGAAATTCGTCATTGTAGCCCTCTTCATCCTTTTCAATATCAGCAGCAATATCACACAAATCACTTTGGCTTCCTCATCTTCTCCATCATGTTCTGCGCCACCCGGCCGGCCTTGCTTAAGACTACCTGTCCGTGCCTCCGTCATCATCTTCCGCGTCTTCTCGAAAGCCTTGAACTTCTGTTCAACATCCCATCTTCTGAGGGCAACCACCTCGTCAATAGATGGCTGTATCTCCTTCTCCTTTGTCCCGTCCGAACAATGTACTTCCGCTGCGAGAACCCGAAGAGTCAGTATTTCTTCTGTCGCCAAGGTCATTTGCTTCAGTTGGAGATTCGGAAACTAAGATAACAACCACACGCGGCGTGTTGGAACACGACGCCCATCCGCCCCCGACCAGTCCTTCTTCCAGCAGCTTGACCTGCCGCATCATTACTTGACTTGTTGCATGGGGAGCGGGCTTGCTGTCGGTGTGAGGCAACATCACTGTTATGTGCGATGCCATGTCGGATGAAGTAGCTGCAACGAGGTAAATCGCGCCGGGTATGGATTACGAGTCTCAAGGTGGGCGTGGAGGAAGATAGCCACGGCAAGAAGAATCCGCAGGACCGAAGGCAAACACGAGTTCAGCGTCACAGAAAAAGCCCGAATGCAACAGATTTATTTTAAACAACCGTAGTTCTGGATTAGCACTCATAACCTCATTCAGCTTGACATTAAATTCCAAGAGTCTCCCGTCTACTCTTACTCGCCACATCCACATATGGCGCTTCACCCAGTGAACAAACCCTGTCTCCTGTGCGAGTTTCTGTATAGTCGTAAGTCGCGCAGTGCCATGTGCTCCGGTTATCCCAGATGGCCATATCATTCTCGCGCCACTTAATGCGCACTTGGGCGTCATGATTTTGCGTTACCAGGTTGAAGAGATAATTGAGTAGTATGTCTGATTCATCCTTGGTCACCCCATTAATGCGTTTCGTGAACCCTTTATTTACGTAAACTGACTTCCAACCCGTCACCGCTGTTTGATTAATTAGTATTCTTCTAACAGAGGGTTTGTAAACAAATGGAGGTCTGTTTATTAAGGCGAACTTACGATTTGTACGGATCACCGGATGCTCGGCTTTGAGGACAGCCCCTACATTCAATGGGCTACCTCTTTGCCCTTCTCTGAGCGGGTTTCCGAGCCTTCTTGCCTCATCGAGGAAGAAGCTGGCATCATGGGTTGCCGTGAGTCCTTCAAGGAATTTCTGCATTGCAGGTGACAGCCGGTCATAGATTTCGTAGCCGCTTGCCCATAGAGTATCACCCCCAGTCGGTGGTAATTCGTGAATCTTGAGCATTGCGTAGTCGGATGGGACACGTTCAAAGCTGATGTCAGTGTGCCAGCCTACGCTGGCAAAGCGGCTCACATCAGAGAGTTGATGCGTGAGACCGCCACCCTTTTTCTGTTTCTCGCTACTGATGACACTGATTTGATCACCAAGCTCGGAACCTTCTTCTGTAAGGGGATGGACATGAAGCCCCGAAGACTCAGGCTAGAAGAAAATCCCGTTAGTTATTGCTCGTGAGGTCAAACTACACTTCTCCCTGGAATTAGCTTACACAGCCTGCAAGTTCCGTCAATCGCAAAGCGAACTCTTTCATCTCCGTGGGAGTAACATCTTGATCTCGCAAAATCACAACACCTCTCTGAGAGACTAGAAGAGTATTAATCTCGCGTGTCCCCAATTTCCATCCTTTTTCTTGATTTCTCAAAGGCTCTGCTTTCTGGAATACGGTACTTGTGGCTGCAAGATCTCTTATCACCTGATCGGTTTCTTTAAGCAGGTCTTTGACTTGCAAGCCATCATATTCTCTTCCGATGACAGGTGTCAAGTCTATGTACTTGTGGATGTCGAGCGATCCGGAATAGGCGAGCGGCTTGATGCATCGAGTTCGGGCAGCTGGATTGCCACCGAAGATGTGCCCATCCTTGATGGCCTCGACACCGGGGTCAAAGGACGGCATTGGAAAATCCAAGTCTGATTAAAGCACTATTTATAAGCGGATGGATTTCTTTTTATTTGTTCAGTACACAACATTTGGCTTTGAATTAATCCGTGACGACTTGACTATCTCTGTATCTCTGCAAATCTAACTGGGGTATCGGGTACGATTAAATACATTACCACTAGGTAAGTTGGCTCGCTCGTCCGATTCGATCAATTGGAATCGGGGATTGGGCGTGGCATGGCTCCATCTCCACGTGATACCGGAAACGCAGACTCGGCGACGGTGTTGCTGACAGAATGACGTGCTTGAGGCGAGTGGGTAGAAAAAAGCTACAGTGGGTGGCAAAAAGTTTGAATCCAAAGTGAAGTAGCTAATTTCGGGTAAAGTCTTGGCAACAATCACTCTAGGCTCAAAATAGTATACCCCTAACCCTAACCCTCAACTTTTCAGTACACTAGGGTTGGGGTTAGGGTTAGGGTATTCTCTATTAGGCTTAGGGTGGCTGCTGCCAAGACTTTACTCGAAATTAGCTACTTCACTTTGGATTCAAACTTTTTGCCACCCACTGTACCTACCGCATTGATAACAATTGTCTACTGGCAATTGGAGCCACTTTGCTAGCGAGCCTCTCTGCTTAGTCTACTTGTTTGTGGGGTTTGATGGCGGAGAAAATCTCGGAGAATGAGTGTCGTCAACAAGCGCCAAAATGACGAATTCGGGCCACACCCGCCAAAAAGGGAACAAGACCGTTGACCTTCCATGTGGAGCCGCCAAAACCATCACCATCCGCCATCAAGTTCCAGTGTTCCAGACTACTAACCCGGCCTTACTGGCGGCCAATGTCTAATACAACATGACCCTGGAACCGGAACATGGCGGTTGGAGTGAAAAAGAGCCTGTTCAAGATGCTCCTAGTAATTTATAGTGAATAAATATCATGCCTCTACCCTCGTACCACTTACATCCAAGTACTCAGGTTGCTGCCTCTTAATGAACCAGAATCGTGCCGCTGGTGATTCATCCTGAGGCTTCTCGATCGCACAGAGCATGTCATCAGACGTCGAAGCTGCGTGCCAGAAGACGGCGAGCGAAGAAGCTGCCGGAAAGGACGTCGCCACTTCCGTATCACATCTCTCGGTTGGTCTCGTAGGGCGCGAGAATCTCTCTGATACTCTCCCCCCGCACGAGTCGTACGAGGGCCGGCATCGCTTCAACCCCAATGCCACGTGGACTGCTGCTGAGGAGCGTAAGGTCGTGAGGAAGACAGATCTTTACCTGTTGACATGGCTCTGTCTGATGTTTTTCGGGTTGCAGCTGGATCGGGGAAACCTATCCAATGCACTCGCGGACAACTTGTTGGTAGATCTGGGTTTGACATCGGACGACTACAACAACGGTACGACAATTCAGCTCATCTGTTTCCTAGCCGCCGAGTTCCCTGTACAGTTCCTTACCAAGCGATATGGTTTCAAGTATATCCTCCCGACCATGATGTTCTGCTGGGGAACGGTATCTTGGGCACAGGCATTCATGCATGATAGGACCTCGTTCTACTTGACCCGAGCTTTTATCGGGCTCTGCGAGGGGGGATTCATTCCAGGCACCATCTTGTTCGCAACATACTTCTACACCAGCAAGGAGCTGGCCGTCAGGTTAGCTGCCTTCTGGTCGACACTTAATGTGGCTCGTGTCATCTCGGCCCTGTTGGCAGCTGGTATCCTCCAAATGCGAGGCGTTCATGGCCATCCGGGGTGGTTCTGGCTCTTCATGCTTGAAGGACTCCTGACTGTAATCATTGCCATAGTTGTGAGTTTCACTACATGCTCGGCTTTTGATCTTTTCTGGGAAATTACAGCTAATAAATCTGACAAGTCTTTTCTCTATCTTCCATCCTCTCCGACCGCCACCAAGGGTTTCTTATGGCGCAAGTCGTGGTATACTGAGCGAGAGGAAGTCATCATGATCAACGTTTGCCTCCCACGACCCAGTCGGTCAAAGAACTGACTGACAAGTGCAATAGAGAATTCTTCGTGATGATCCTGCCAAGGGCCTCACAGCTATCAAGGAGCCCGCCACCTTCCAGGATTTGTTCAATGCATGGAAAGACCCGTCCATGTGGGGTTTGTATTTCGTCGGCCTTGTGGCATATATTCCCGCAACACCAGTGCAGGCCTATCTCACCTACCAACTCAAACAACTAGGCTATACTAAGCTTGCCGCAAACATGCTCACGGTGCCTTCCGCTGTACTCCAGATCATTACCATGTTAGCCCTGGCGTACAGCAGCGACTACTTCAACGAGAGGGCTCTTCATTGCTTTTTTGGCGAGTTCTGGATCATGCCGCTGCTGGTAGCAGTCCTTTCGCTTCCGAATGGCGGTCGTTCTTGGGAACGATTCTCTCTCGTAACTCTGATTTCTGGATGTAAGTCAAGTAATCAACCATAAATGTTCAGATCACAAAGTATGAGCTGACCTGGCTGGTTCTTCCAGACCCTTATTTCCACCCTATCGTCTCCTCGTGGATCTCAGAAAACACCTTCGATGTCAAGAAGCGCGCCATCACGATTGCGACGTACAACGTCATTGTCCAAATCGGATCACTCGTAGGTAGCCAGATCTACCGGTCTTGGGATGCCCCTTACTACAAGCACGGCAATGCCGTGTGCCTCGCCATTTGCGTGTTGGCTCTCATCGTGCTAGGTAGCCAGAGAATGGTGCTCATGCGCATGAATAAGAAAAAGGAGCAGATCTGGCAGGCCATGTCGGCAGACGAGAAGGCGGCTTATCAAAACGACAAGGCGGCGAGGGAGCTGGATGGTAATAGACGGCTAGATTTCCGGTTCGTGTACTGATTGATTCTGTACGGCAAGAGTAGAAAAGATGGTCTACCTCGATCTCGTTCTCTAATCTGATAGAGAGTGCACATGCCCTCGAGAACTACCACAAGGAGCCACATATAGTACAAGTCAAATCGAATGTGTGTACTAAGCCAGATGCCCTCGTGACATCCCTACTACTATTGAGGGATAAGCGTAGTGCCGTGATGGGGACTAGGGTGCCTCGTTAGTCTCGATGGCGACATCGTTCGCATCCCTAGCTCATTGGAGTACATGCACTAGTGCGTTCCCATCATAAAGGGTCCCCTCACACGCACTTCACACTTGAAGTCCTAAGTATTGCAGGCAGACCTTTTCTTACCGCATACCGCATCCACAATGCCACGGAGCATGATTTCACGCCAAGGAAGTTGTAATGAAGCAAGTGAAAGACAACCCGTCGGTGTCTCAACTGTCCGGTGCTGAAGCTGGGGTTGAGCAAGAGAATCTAGGAAAGGAGCGGCGAAAGGTCGGCCGGCGCGCGTGCGATGGTTGTACCATCCGAAAAGTAAGATGTAGCGAGACACCGCCATGTGTGCGATGCATCAACGTTGGCATATCCTGTACTTTTAATAAACGACCTAAGAAACGAGGGCCGCGCCAGCTACGAAACAAGACGATACAGGTGATCAACGAGGTCCAGTTCCAGCCTCAACCTCATGTCCAACCGGGCGGTGAGCCACAGGACACTACTACCGAAGCTCGTGACCAGAACTCAAATGGAAACCGTGCCGCTGCAGAGAGTCGACAACACATCCAGGCACTAGTCGCCAGGCTGTGGATCTATCGTTCCAGGCTCTTCCCAGTATGGCCCATTGTTGCAGTCGACGATCTCATAGCCGCTCTACATGACAGACCCGAGGATCTTGAGTCTTATGCATTGGCAAATGCCATTGGCGCCGCCACAATTGCACAGCTAAGGCTGGAATCTGTTGCATCTGCCGAAGCACACGACACAGCTACGGCAAACGCAATGGAGGCCCAGTGTGAGAAAATCAAAACACAGATTCAGAGGTCAGCGTCCGGTCCATCGATGAGCTTGAACACCTTGAGAATGGCCTTTTTTCTTCACATATACCATGAGAACCAGATCCCCGGAGGGCCTAGATCTCTCCTATATCTCCGAGAGGCGATCACCATTGCCCAAATCATGGGCATGGATAGGGAATCATCATATAGTCTATTACCAATCAATGAACAACATGCACGGCGGCGAGCCATCTGGTTACTCTTCGTGACCGAGCGCGGCGTGGCGATGCTTCACAAGTTCCCGCTCGTGCTGAAATGGAATCCAGCCTTTCCATTACTGGATGTCACTGTCTTTGGCAATGACTTATATGTCCTCCCAGCCTTTAGGCAATTGGTTAACCTTTTCTGGATGTTCGATCAATCCGGTATTTTTGATCTGATCGGGGACTTGGGGGCGCAGGCCGCTGGAAGCTCCGACTGCGACGGGGGTGGCAGTCTCTCACACGTTCAACAAGGTCTGAGACTGCTCCTGCAACAATTGCAAGCTCCGTCTTTTGAGCCAGAGCCGAGTAGCGATATTCAAAAGGCGGACATCTGCATCACGCGCCTCTGGATGCAGGCCGTGACGTGGAAGATGCTGAGGTGTATAAACCCCTGTCAGCCGGCTATCGACGACGCAGGCTCAACAATGGTATACCAGCCTCTGGATATTGCGAAAGATCTACTGGTTTTCATTGCTGGGCTTCCTGAAGCGGCCGTCGAGGCCCATGGACCAGCTATTGAATTCAAAATCTTCGAGATCGCGTGTAGTGTCATCGACTCTATAACTCCAGATACAAGTGGAAGCGTCCTAGACCTCAGCAGCAGCGGCCTTCAGGTCATACACCCCGTGTCGGGGTATGTTCTTCTTGGACTCCAAAGGCTGTTGGCTTCTTGCCGCCGTGGCGGTAATCAAACGCTGTTAGATCTGCTACGGGGCAAGATGGCAGACATCAGCGAGCTAGGTCGCGATGGGCCAGACAACAGTATTGTCCCGGTTCCACCAGGAAACCTGAAACGCAAGATATTTTCGTCCGTGGTCGAGAAAGAAGACTGGCAGATGATGAACAGTGATGAACAAGGAACTAATACCGGGTCATTGGGAAAAGTAGAAGACTATTTACTTGCCTTGGAGCACTCGTCTCAAATTTGTTTGCCATGGCCCTTGACGATAACTTCACCAACTTTCAATTATCAGGCGAGGTCTCACCAAGTTCTCTGTTCAGCCCGAGCCTTTGCGCCAGCGGGAGTGACCGCAGGTGGAGGCGATCCTCATTCAATTAATCCGCGAGCGGACGGTGCCATGGATCAGCAGTCTGACCCTTTGATGGCACAGAATGGGGATTTGTGGGGTGTGACAGGAGATGAGAATCTGTTGTTAGGCCTGTAAGCGAGTCCCAAGCCAATATAGGAATCGAGCCGAAGAATTCCTATGCATAGATATATTTGTAGATATTCCTAGTCAGTCAGCCTGGTCCCGTTTATATATACCTGTCAGTCAGGTTCATTGTACTCCGTATGTGGTCTTCGTTCCTCCGAATCATCATCTTGGTTAAAAACGGCTGGGTGTGAGAGTCCGAAAATAACTCCGCAGTGGGGGGATTCCGCACGTTTTACTGATTAAGCGGAGCATTGCCGAGTGGCGACGGCCCACAATCCTTGGATTTTCCACTAGCGAGCTTCGGTGTCTTCCGCAAATAGGAAATTTAGCTTTTTATCCTCACCTCTCCACCATTCCCACTTCCAAGTACATTTACTTCTTGCATCCGGAAAACCAGCGATCACGTCGAACCAAGTGCTATCTGATTAGGAATCTTGTAAAGATGGCTTGGGAAGAACCACGTAAGACCGGCATGCTCTACAGGCGGCTGGGGAACTCAGGTCTGCACGTTTCTGTATTGGGTCTAGGAGGATGGCTCACGTACGTTGCGACCCCGGCTATACAATAAGCAACCAAATGGATCCTTTTCTTTGTGAACTTGCGATCTCATAACTAACAAAAGCTAAACCAGATTCGGTGGTCATGTAGACAACGGTATGACACCACGGAGATGAGTGGAAGCGACACTTCACGGTAAAATGCTAATCTAGGTGTCATGTTCAAGATCTCACGGTTGCCTGCATGAAGAAGGCTTACGACTCCGGCATCAACTTCTTTGATACTGCTGAAAAGTATCTACACTGTAGCCCTCTAACTATATAAGCCGATCAACCAGCTTACGTGTCTCCAGCTATGCGGATGGCCAATCTGAGATTGTGATGGGTCGGGCCATCAAGACTCTTGGCTGGAAAAGAAACGACATTGTGGTGACCACAAAGGTAAAGTTCCTCTGCCTCCGCGCCTGGTCTGTAGATTTGATCACAGAGTCTCATGATGTGCCATTTTCAGCTGAACTGGGGTGGCGCATATGGCGAGGTCCTCATCAACAACCACGGCCTGTCCCGTAAACACATCATCGAAGGCCTTCGTAACGCCTTGCAACGTCTCGACCTCGAGTATGTCGACATTGTCTACGCCCATCGCCCAGACCGTTTGACTCCGATGGAGGAGACCGTGCGCGCCTTCAACCACGTCATCGAGATCAAGGGCTGGGCCATGTATTGGGGCACAAGCGAGTGGTCTGCGGATGAGATTGCCGAAGCCTGCGGCATTGCCAAGTCGCTAGGCTTGATTCCTCCAGTAGTCGAGCAGCCTATGTATAACCTGCTCTCGAGAAAAAAAGTCGAGGGAGAGTTCCAGCGCTTGTATGACCGGGTCGGACTCGGCTTGACTACATTCAGTCCGTTGTATTTTGGACTTCTAAGCGGCAAGTACAATGAGAGCACTGACAAGCCCCCGGTTGGCTCGAGATTTGCCAATGAAGTAGGGAAAATGAAGGGTGCGTATTGGAACGATACATGGAAGGAGAATATTAGGAAAGTCGTGAAGCTGAAAGTGCGTTGAATCGGTCGTTTCCTTCCTTATTTTTCAAACACAGTGGAGCAACTTACTGACCGAGCGAACTGTAGCCCATTGCGGACAAACTAAGCATTACACAGTCTCAACTCGCTCTAGCCTGGTGTTTGAAAAACCCACACGTCTCTTCGGTTATCACGGGCGCTTCAAGGCCGGAGCAGATTGCGGAGAATTGCAAGGCTTTGGAAGTCATTGGCAGGCTTACCCCAGAGATCATGGCGGAGATTGATGAGATTGTTGGTACAATTGAGCTTGATCCAGCGAGACAAGATTGAAAGATGTTCGCAAGTAACTGCTTAGAGACATGAAATATTTGTTGTATCTATACGAAAGTAGTTCATGACTGGGAAACTAGCCGAACGCATCTAATTAACTCTGATAGCGTAATATGAGTAAAAGAGCATTCATTGTATATCCTATTAATACACATGACTAGCAACAAAACTACAAAGGTTCAAGATCATCTTGTCTGGGTAGATACTAGCATGCTTTCGGCTCATATATCGGCCATTTCATTTTGGTAAATGAATAGAGCACCCCAGTGGCGAATAGAGGGCCATTGCCAATTTAGAAGGCAGCACAATTATTCGACTCGCGGGCCCTCGATCGGTAAGAAATCCCACCTACACAACAACTATATGGTAGACAAAATCAAACAATAGAGCGGCGATTAGCTTCATGTTGCGCAGCCTTTCCTCTAACTACATTAAAGAAACGTGGGAGCTGGATGGCTAAATGAGTCAAGTTGAATTCTATATGGCTTAATACACCGAGAACGAATCCCTTAGCATTCATCGTCGTCGCACGGCAAGTCCGAGCGCTGTCTTTGGCAAGCAGAGAGGCGCGCACTCGTCCGCGCCTTCTCCGGGACATGCGGATCAATCAGAAGAGGGAGAAGCATCATTTCAAGAGACAGTTGCTATTTGTGCTGTATGTTTATAATCGTATAATATGATTGGTCCAAAAATTCCTCAGCGCCATGCCAAATACCTTAGTATAGTACTAGTATCGTTTGGCACATACTTTTCAAAATTCTACTTTAATTAGTTAGTCTAATTATTCTACTAATATACATCTCAAAAGTAATATAAGGCTTTAAGTAGGCACACAGCAATTGACCTGCTTGATGTGGGCCTTGGTCTGCACCAAGTCGACCAAACTCGCCGTCCGCTTGAGACAATCAAACACGAGCAAGACCAAGACCCACTGGTTCTGCCGTGGTTCTGCGAGACGTTGAGCTCGATCATGGACTTGGAGAAGGACGAAGGACAGCGTGTAACATGGCGCGAGCGATGGTGTTGGCGACGTCTAGGAGAGAGCGCTCTCTACGGATGATGCATTTCTGACCTGGACATGGATATGGGCTGTAGAGCTGACTAAGTGGGAGACTTTGGTGCTATGTACTCGATTGCGCTGTGTGCTTGGTCATGTTACTTGACTGGCTGGACTCCCCAAAATGCATGCACTGTCACGCTTATTCACGACTTTGGCCTACCAGATTGCTTAGCGTGGCGCTAAGAGGACGCTCGGACCCCTATCAGCTCCTCGCTCCTACTGTAAGAATGTCATTCACCTGCTGCTTTGGCTGACAAGATGAGAGACATCAAGAAGCTCAAGGACAATTCCGGTGGCAGGAAGAAAGCCCTTGTCTGCCCGCCCTCACTCGTTCTCGTCAAGCATTCTACATCTGGCCTCGGACACGGACTCGGACTCGAAACCGGACTCCATCTCAGCAGACTCGAGTTCGTGCTCGAGCTCCCTTTCAGACGCGTCGTTTCACCATTTCCTCGTCCGCAGGCCAAGCAAGGCGCAGGCGCGGGCGAAAGCGAGAGCAGCATGGCGTCGCCACTCCATGATGCGCTAGCGGCACCGGAGGAGAAGGAGAAGAAATTGCAGACGGAGATGGAGACGGAGTCGGAGACGCGCGCGGTGTAGGACATCCCCGCCTCCGACGAGCCCGGTCTCTACTTCATCAATCGCATCGGCGCCTCCGACACATTCGGCCTCGTTGCACGCTACCTGCCGGCCGCCTCGGTTCCAGCCGCTGCTGGCGCTGTCCCTCTGGGCTCTACCTTCGCCTCGGCCTCGCCGCCTAGCCTCGCCGCCGCCGCTCCCGGCAGCCACCCCTTTGTCGCGACCTGGAACAACTGTTCAGAGGAAGACGCCCCCCCGCGTAGGCTGTCCGACCTCTTCGATGCCAAGGGTATTGCGTTTATCTTGGTCGGCCTCTTTCGTATCGTCGGCTTGTACCGTCTCAATGACCAAGATCTTCTGACGATCGTCGTTGCTGTGCGTCCGGGCTCACTCTCCGTGGCCTCGGCACGTGAGGTTGTCGTCGAGATCTGTCTCCTGCTAAAGACGTATGTTTACTGTTCCGTTTCTCCTCTATTTGCCCAGTATTCCTCTTTCCCTTATCATCCCTCATTTACTCGGCTGCCTTCTGACACAGGCTTTGCCACAAATTTCTGACACACATAACCACTCTTAGGTACAACTGCCTCGACTCAGTTGCTGTAGAACTCGTTGAGGGTGAACACGTTCTTTACGAAGGCAACCAATCTACTGCTTCTATTACGGGTGCTTCTGCTGCTACTACTTATACTGTTACCTCTGAGGCTTCCACGCGTCATCTCCGCTCAGGCAAGCGCTTCACGACAGGTCAGGGCATCAGCTTCGAGGACACATACCTCGATCATCCACTCCCAGGAACAAGTATCGGCCCAGCACTGTCGGCCCAGACAGGCACTCTAGGATGCTATCTGAAACTTGAATTGTTGCACTGCGACAGTACACAGGAGGCGGAGATTCTCGCCGTGACCTGCCATCATGTCCTCTACCCAGGTAAGGTCTTGGAACCCCTTCTTGAGAGGCTCTAGCGGTCTTGTTCGGCCGGATACTGACCCTGTGGCGATACCGATCTAGATCGTTTCGACGAGCTCAAAGTCTGTGTCGAGAAGCAACCTCTGGTCGAGCATCCTTCTGTCAAAGACTCAGCCCTCTGGATCGCTACTCTTCAGGAGCGTATACGTTACTTGGAGGGCTGTATCGTAGATACGAAGGGTAACAATTGCGCATTCCCTCTCCTGGACCCTGCAAGAGCCGGTCTTGAGGAAGATCTTCTATCAGAACGCCGTCGGCTGGCTACTGCGTGCGCTACGACACGCGCCTTTGGCTCCGTTATTTGCACGTCGGGCTATTCCAGATATAGCAGTAGAGATGGCTTGCTGCACCACTCGTGTCTTGACTGGGGTCTGGTCAAGGTTGATGCCGCCCGGCTTCCAGACGACTTGTCTCACGTTACGAATGTGGGTTTTTCTTCTTTCTTAAAGCACCAACACCCTTCCCTCGACACGCAAGAGGAGGAAAGACTAGAGAGGGAGACACAAACAAGCAAACAAACAGAAGGGCACTCTTGTTGGCCCGCTTGGTCGCTCTATTCCGTTCTACACCTCCATCTATCCCCTCTCCTCCTCATGCCACCCCATCTTCTTCAACAAGTTCATGATATACATGCTGACCTAGTCCAAATTGCGCAGTTCCCAGCCCAGCATGTCCGCGACACGCTTGGCCACATGCAGGGGGAACTGCACCTGACCGCCGAGCACACACACAGTCTCGTCTTCAAGGTTGGCCGCACCACAGGCGTTACACTGGGCCGCTTGAACGGAACCGAAGTCCTGACCCGCCATACTAGATGGACTTGGCCCCCGACAGGTCAGGGTGCTAAGGCGATGGGCGAGGAGGTCACCACGGTGATGGAGCACGCCGTCATGCCCGTCGCCCCAGCCGACTGCAACTCCGACGCCCACTTCGCCCACCATGGCGACTCCGGCGCCCTGATTTATAACACGCGGTTCCAGCCTGTCGGACTGCTGTTCGGTGGCTTCCGGACAGTCTCTGGCCGCGACCTGGCTCAAGCCTGGCCCCTCGATGACCACGACGAGCGCCGCCGCGATAACGATGACCATGGCCCAAGCGAGATTGCCATGTCCTTCCACAAACCGGGTGTGGATCTTAAGGGGGTTTCACTCTATACGCCCATCGACGTCGTGCTGGCCAGCATGCACTTGGCCCTCAGTGCCAGGTTTGGAGAGAAGGGATTCGGGCTTGTCATTGTTTGAGGAAGGTGAAAAGGTGGTATGCATGCTTTTGGTTCTTGTCTTTCCAGCTCGCTTGGACACGGCGCCGGGTATAGGATTTGATGAAACCCCCACCGCCCACTTGCCGTCGATTATACATGCCCTACATACACCTGCTGTATCGTGGCTGAGGCTTAGGTTGGCGCGACACGGCCTTGTGAAAAGGAGCCGCCGGAGGGGGAAGGCGATTGTCGATGGGAACAACGCATTCGCCTATATCTAGAAAAGGAAGCTCTCCCGCAGCCCTAATAAGATAGAGACAGCTAGCTACATTTTGGGAGCCAGTCAAATGGATTATAGTGCCGGTGGTAACTTGATCGACACTTCTCCTGGATACCATCACGGCGATAGCGAGGAATGGCTCGGTGAGTAGGCGAGAAGAATGGCTGGCCGGAAAAACCGCGACCAGCTTGTCCTGTCACCAAATACGCCTCGGCCTTGCGGGAGCTGTATCCTGGTGAGATGTCCCTCACTAACAAAAAAATTGGTAGACAGAACAGGGACTCGAACCCCACTGGAACCTTTCTCCTAATAAGAGGTACTCAGAACCCCCACAGCATGAGTTAGACCCGACCGGTCAGCGTTTCCCCTCTAATAATGTGCCCTATCCATACAAACGAAGCCCACCCTAAACAGAACTCCACTGCCCAGATACCAAGTGGTCACTAATTCCAGTCCTCATATATCAATAAGACTAAGGGAAATCAATCAGACTGTCAAATGTATGTTTCCAGTCTCTTTTTTTAAACCTAGACACCCTTTTATAAGATTCACTGCACACTCAAGCCATAACCTCGACTGCTTTGATGCCAGGCATGAAGCCTTGAGTGGCACGAGATACGCTTGCACCAGCGTCACCATCCAACGTCCCCCAAATCACGAAACCTATCTATCACAAGATAGCTGGAGCCATTCATTTCGTTACTCTATCTTCCCCATTATAAGGAAGGAAGGACGAACAACTCTGAGCGCCTTCTTGCACTCTTCTTTCTCCTTCTTAGATCCCCCCATCCTACTGGCTCAGTCAGCATGGACCTTGAAGTGCCAGGAAGCAACGAGGAGGACGGTAGCTCTAACGCTCCAAGCCTTGGCTGAACCTGCCGAATAATCTACAAACTGGTCACGGCCTACTGAGCCACTTTCGCTTTGCAACCGATGGCATCAGCACAGACGCAATCAACGAGCATCATGGAAGATAAGCCAATGCACGTAGGTCTACTCCGAGACGAAACGTTGTTTCTGAGGCAGATCTTTGGGTACGCGGACACTCGTAAGATTGGACGGAACCTACTGGCTGAAAAGACATGCCAAAGCAAAGCGAAAGGCAACTCAGCGTTTAGAAAGGGAGAATCAAGCCATTGGTCTTGTAGGTCCACCAAACTTTCACCGAATTGTTGGAGGAAGATAATACTGAGTCTGCCCTCTTTGAGGGTACTTAGTCACGAGTATACTTGAAGGAGGAAAGTAATGTTATTACTCTCTTATCGACAGTGTGCGGTGTGCGGTGTGGTCTTCCGAGTGTGGCAGCCGAATTGATTGAAATTGACAGGACCAGGATTTTGAGCTATCTGCGCCATAGCCACGACGCACAATAATTGGTCGTATCAGGCCCGGTGCTCACGACGATGACAACGATCTAGGTGCTGTGGCTGTTGAACCGACCATGGGCTTAAACTCTGTGTAGCGCCTCGACCCATCGCCAACCATCGTCGAGCGCAGAGACCTGTTGATTCAATTGAGGAGGATGTGCATTTTGGAAGGCCGGCCGTATACACGCATATACACCATACAGAGACCAGCATATAGGAGATTATTTACCAAGACGAGGATTTGTGGCAGAGTCCTACCACCGAGACATATGTACCGAGAAAATCAGATACCGAGTACTTCGGCCCAACGAGGCTGAAGAAAACACATACACAATACTGAGTTTGTCGGATGGTTATTTGAGGGTTAAAATCAGCGACCACACCATCCTATGCCCCGAATGGCGCTGTGAACGACTTAGACGTTGACGCTACTTCTAGAACGCTCGAAAGCAACCCCCGTATCAGCTGAGGAGGGGCAACGAGGGCCAGGAGGGATGCTCCAAAGAGACGGCATGTATCGTGGTTTGGACTGCTGTTTCTGGCAGACAGGAGATTTCAAAATTGGGCAGTCTAAATCGCCTCGATGCGACGGAAAGCCACAAGAATGGCTTTTATTTTCGCGGCGCCAATGCCTGCGGCGATGGGAAGCCACAGGTCTGGCTCTAAAAACCCGCCCATCCATATCTGCTGGTATGTTTATTGCTCAGAGTCTTTCAATCTTTCAAACCCACCACGATTACAACAGCTGTACTGTAGGCTGCTTACGCTGCAGCCGAGCGAGTTTGGGCGTGGCTTGATCAGCAGCTAACCTCAGCCGAGGTGCTGCTAACATCGGATGAATTCCACGATATCTACCATCGGGACAATGAGCAAGGTAGGTCCCCTTCCGCCTGACCTCTCAGAAAATACGATAGCCAATCTTGTTAGTGCAGAAACCAATGGCGCAAACTCTGTAACTCCTTCCAAGATCCCCAAGGACTCTCGTAGCCGACTATTGAGGTGAACAAGCACTTGTGGAAACTCTCCAACTTCCGCTGGTGATTCGGCGCGTTGTGAAGATTGAGGTCCGTCTGACTCAAGTGTGATGGCGGCGAATGCGCTACGACGTGATGCCAAATGGGATTCCATCTGAGTGGTTGGTGATGGTGAGAACGCACAAACAATCGGGATAAGTTACGGAGGCCTATAGGGCCGACTGGCTCTTTTCAATTCTTCAACTTTTTTTTTTCCCCAGAAATTTAGACCTATAAGTTATAATTCAAGTACCTAACTAGTACCTACTTACAGTATCTACAGCACCTACAGCAGCTACCTGAGTGCTGCACTACATAACCCTAACCCTAACCCTACAGCTACAGTAGTAGGAGCCCTACAGCTACAGTGGTAAGAGCCCTGTAACTACAGTGGTAGGAGTCCTACAGCTACAGTGGTAGGAGGCCTGTAACTATAGTGGTAGGAGCCCTACAGCTATAGTGGTAGGAGCTCTATAATTTATAGTGATGAAAGCTCTATAAATATAGTGACTAAAATCTGAGGGGTACTTGAGGGGAAAGTACTGATTTTCCGGAACAATTAATTTTGACACTCACTCGCGTTCCGGCGTCCGTATCCGCCCCCTGAGGCCAGAATTTCCTCACAATCCGTTGTGGATCGCAAGCCCAACAAGAGAAGTAGCAGACTGTCCACGGCGTCACATGAACCTGTCCCATAGCAACTCTCCCTCGATGAATGTGACGCCTCTCTTGTCTCATCCAAAACTCGATCGGGATCGGTTTGAGCCGCGGGTCGCTGGTGCAACGGCTATTGCGTACCAGCAGCTCTACCTCGACCAGACTCGCCTTTCCGAGCTGGCGGTACGACGTCATGATACAGGCTGCGTCGTAAAACGGGCCGGCCCGGTGCGGCCTGATTTTGGGATTCTTGTAGTCGGGCGTGTCATTCGGATTCACAGCATAGGGGCCGTATTTCTTTAGCCAATAGACAAATTTCTTTTGCTCGCATGACATTGCTCGTCGCTCGTCATGGTTGTAGAGGATCCAAAGAGGCGAGTCGTGGAATGACCCAGTCGCCATCGCATCGCGTGGACGGCGACAACGTAGCCGGTACTCTCACAGGGGGCAGCCAGACTCGGGTTGGAGGAGACACATAGCTGCCCAATCGGTATGACCACCGCTGGCCGAGGTTGCGCGAAGAAGGCGTCATGGTCGCTTGAGGCTGCTGTGGCCGATGCCGATGCCGATGCCGATGCCGCCGGGCTTTTCTCGAAACTGTGCCTGCTGCGATCAAGCTGGTATTTGACGGCATCGCGAGGGCCCGTCGTGTCTTCCATGAGGGGCCAGTTGCTGGGGGCCCAAGTCGACCCAGTACCACAGCCCGGACTCGTCAGAGTCTTTGAAAGCGAGAACTGCACCGTGCCTCGGCTGTACCGGAGATTTCGCACATCTAGTGTCGGTTGGCTGACAGCCATCCTGCGGTGTCTGGAGAACCTCGTCCAGGAAGGTCATGACCCGATCCTGAGCAGCTAGACACTGAGGGGTTAATGCCGACGGCGATATGAGCTGCCTGGTCTCTCCACCTAGAGCGGATGTCAGAAAGGGGTCAGGTGTTGTTGTTGATTCCGGCTTGTTCTTACACTGTTGTAGGCTTCTCTGGTCATTCTACTGGATCATTGTGGTCTCCATGATGATGGCGGGTCCCATCATTGAGATTATCCCTATCATGGATCTTGAATGGAGGGCACAAAGAGGAGGAGGAAGACCAAGAGACCGGGCCCTGCAGGCGCTGCAGCTGATGCATGTGACAGTGCATGATAATGTAATGCCCGCGAAGTCGCTGAGAAAGTGCGTTTAGGAGCCGGGGATTTGGCGGACGAGTCGTGTCTGGTAATGTGCATTTGGGTATATGTTTGACGGGTGAAGGCATTCATGCCTGGAGGATGAGGACGACGCGGACGACGGACGTGGACTGGGTGTCATGTGGGGGTAGGTGAATTCAACGTGACAAGATACCTATCCTACATAGCCAAATTTGTCTCTCATCTGAACAATCTGCCTTGCTTTGTCAAATGATAAGTATCGTGTAGAATCCTTCACGATAGCCACCAAGGGTCTTTCCCGATAAATAAAGTATTCAAATTGCAATTACTGTAACGAGAGCCTGTAGGTTCCACACACAACGCCGGGGTGCAAAGAACATCAATACATAGATACAGAATCATGCGCAATCAACGATTGTTTGCTCCGACCTCCAGAGTCCATTTCAACGGCCTAGAACCGCTTCGGCTTATTTATCCTGCCTTGACCTCAGTCGTCGCTGTTCTCCATTCAGTGCTGCTGCTCGCGTGCCCTTGCTGTTTCTGGTCCCCTTCCTATCGAACGTCCTTGCACGTCTCTTCCCCACAGCAGAGTCTATGCTTGGTCCGCTCTTTCCCCCTGCAAGACCCCTTCCCCTGGGGCGAGTCTCCGACTTTTTCTTCGGCGTACATTGTGCGGGGACGGGCTTTGCTCTGGCGCTCCGTGAGACAGGCGCCGCGGCGGGGTCAGATGTGGCAGGTGCGGCGGCGTTTGTTGCTGCCCTTCGTTTATTTGGCCCAGTCTGCGCTGGAAGAGGATTCGCGCGGCGTTTCATGGCGGCAATTCTAGAACTTCGTCGGGGGAGTGGCGGAACTGATCGATCCTGGTCTTGGGCACTGTCTACTCCGCTCTGCACTCGATGCTGAGGCAGGCGACGCTGCGCCTGCGGTCGAAGATGATCAACATCGCCTTGCGACTGGGGTTCGTCCTCTTGATTCTCTCTGGATGCCTTGCGCGCTTCTGGACGGATCTCCTCGCATTGTGCTGCTGGGAGCGGGTCGAAGAGACTATTCGGCCCGTGTCTTTTCATCAGTCGTTCAATGACCGGGTCTCTTGGTGGTTCGACGTATCGCCCTTCAGCTTTCAACTTCTCCACCCGCTCCGCATTCCTTCGCAGTCTCTCGCGGGCCTCCGCTGCTTGATCGACCATTTCTCCAGGAAAGTTTTTGCGAATATCGTTCCCTTTTATGACCCAAAAACCTTTGGGCTGTTCGGATTCTGGGAGATCAATGGTCTCTAGCTCATCGATCTCAGAAGGTGTAAACTCCATCTCCTCCGCCGCATCAAGCGGGCTATTCTTCATTTTGGCCACAGGAGCAAGATCTTCAGGTTCCGGAGAGGGTGACTCGTGCCGCCACTTCCAGGACGTGACAGTGCTGGTCCTGTTGAATTCCTCTCTCCAGTCCCCACGTTCCTTCCACCACTTGATGACTTGGTTCTGGCCAGAGTATCGGTAGCGTGTTTGATCATCTATAGAGAGGCGCTGGTATCTCATGATTTCTTCAGCCACCTCAATCTGGAATATGAACCATGGCCTAGAGATGAGGAATGCCTCAGCCTCGGAAGCAGTCGTATTTGCGCTGAGGCGAGACCTGGGGATGCTAGGGACATACTCGCCGCGGCGTAGATTCTTTCGAAGTCGCAAGGCGCGCGCAACGAGCTCATACCCGAACTGAGATTGACGGCCATTTGCCGCCTCCATAGGCTGCCACCACCATATCCACTTAGTCCAATCGTCACTAGGCTTTACCTTGCGCCCAGCAAACCCCCAACTCGGATTCCAGACCCCGAGCTTCTGCCACCGCCACTTGACAAGATGACGGACGATAACACCTTCACGCCGAACGCCATTCAGTCGTATGAACATATCGTGCCGCGGGCCACGAGAGTGCCTGTCAAACCGGTCGTATTCGCGGTGCGCCTCTGTGTAATAGAACTCGTCGGGAAGTGGAATCTTGTCCAGGGTGGTTGCGATAGAATTGAGCTCAAACTCGCTTAGAGGTTGGTCCATGAGAGCTTTCAGCTCTTCCGGCATGGGACCGCGGCGTGGTAATGGAATGAGGTCAGCATCATCGAGCTCTCCCGACTCTGTCGACGAAACGTAGGGCGGAGGATCATCGCGCTCAAAGCGGGAGAGTGAACGCAGATTGTCGTTGGCTGCGATTGCCTCTAGAGCGGGAACGGCTTGATTATGGACGGCCTGGTGGAGATGGAATTGATCAACGAAGGGAGGCATTTTGGTTTGAGAGAATCAAGAGAGATCAAAAGATGAGAGAATCAAGAGAGAGCAAAAGATCATGGAGTGAAGAGGAAAAGGGATGGGGATTTGGTTGCATTTTTGTCCGAGACGACGGCGTGCGTGTCGCCGTGAAAGTAAGAAAACCAGAAACAAAGAAAACCAGAAACACGGACGGATTGGGTAAAAGCCAATAAGTTAGATAAGCCTTTAATCAGCGCACGCGGGCGCGGGGCTTGGCGGATTGTGGCCTACGACAAAGAGTAGACGTGAATGAGACAACGCCAGCCAATGAAACCTGGGATTCTATTCCTCTTGCACGGGCAGCTGGCCAACCCAGCTGGCCAACCCGTCTCACACTGCCGCCGCCACTCTACATCTCATTGTCTCTGACAGATCCGAGAGCATGGCCGGTCAAACTCCCTTTGTGCTGCGTGTCAATGTTCGGTATTCAACTCCGCCATAAGATGGAGCCTTCCCAACCGCGCCAGGTCAAGTTTCTGCAAGTCTTCATCCTTTCTCGCCATGGCTCATCCAAGCACCCTCTTTCACCTCGTACCAGTCAACGAGGTCGCGCATGAAGCCCTTCTTCACCCAGACAACAAACGATTCGTATCGAGTTCCAGGAAAGGACCTCTAGGTCTTGAAGTTGGCTATCATGTCTCGGCCATGCGTCGAGGTCATGTGATAACCAGGCTCGGTCGGGATGCGGATCTGATTCTTCGCCAAAGTAGCCCAGGAAAGCCCATGTCTGCAGTTCATGTTGCCTTTGAGCTTAATCCCGCCACAAACCTTGTAGTCCTCTCTGTTCGATCCAAACGAATCTCGTCGGTCAAGTTTTCTGTCCTTGAGAAGGAAGGCGTTAAGGAAACCGCACAAGATGGCACCAGCGAGCAGGGTCTCGCACAGGAGGAGGAATCAGAAGATGCTACGGGACTGGAAATTATTACCGGGGACGGTGTGATCCTCTACAACCAGGACTATAAACTCTTTGTGTCATCCTATCAGTTCCAGTTGCGCTGGCTACGGAGCAGTGAGGAGTCATTCAGGAGCCTCGTCCTTCGAGACTACCAGACATCGTTGCAGCTGCAACAGAATGTCCGATCGCGTGATCGGCCAACAGAAGGCGATCAATCGGAAGTTCTGTCGTGGCACATCACAAGGCTAGATACAGCCAGAGGAAATCTTTTCAAGGACATACCGCGACTTCGGGAATTGGTAGGAAGGGGGACTTATGGCAAAGTCTATCGAGCAGTTGACGAGACGTCGGGCAATTTATTTGCCATAAAAGTGGTCAAGCTTGAGGGATACGGCGATATTGATGCAGCACGGGCTATGCTCCATAGGGAGATCAAAGTCATGGAGAGGTTACGGCATGTCAGTCAGCGTTCCGTGACAGTTCCTCCTTTACTCATTTTCACTGACACTTCACACAGGACCACATTATAGAATACCTTGGTCACCAGCACTTTCACACTCTGCATCCCGAGATCTTTATGCCACTCCGAGAAGGCTCTGTAGTTCGTCTCGTCCAAGAAAAGTCAATCCCTGACTATACGCAGTTCTGCTACGATGTACTGCAACATTCGCTCAGCGCTCTCGATTATCTGGCAAACTCGAATGTGTGCCACCGGGACGTGAAGCCCGACAACATTCTCTACTACGAACTACCTGGAAAGGGAGGTTACCATTTTCAGCTAGCCGATTTTGGGCTCGCCCATCATCATTCTCTAGCAAAGACGTTCTGTGGGACAGGCTACTATCAGGCCCCCGAGCTGTGGCCCCAGGTGAGCCATATTCACGCAGCACAGAGCAGCAAAATGGACGTATTCTCTCTCTGTGCAACCATAATTGCTGTAGATTGCCGCTTTCGAGGGTTTCCACCGCACACCCGCGACTACAGTGTTGTTCTCAGTGCTGTAAGAAGCAAGGCCTCAAATACAGCCTTCGAGCCTATGGCGAGGCTGCACCCGGAAGACCGGGCTTCAGCTGCGCAGATGCTTGCGACCTATTTCAAAGGCAGAGGATTAACAACTCCCCGATGGAAAATACCCCCCATCAAGCCTATGGCTGATGAAACTCCCCAGGAAGCCACATTGCCATCTATAGAGACGATTACTCCTCCACAGACAAAACTCAGAGGTGGCAAAACTCGCCCACAACAGGAAAAGCCTAGCCGCCCTTTGATCGTGTATCCGCCTCGCGGCCCACAACGGAGTCCGGCTCATCCCATTCAACCAATCCGCACCCATCGAGAAGGCATTGCCAAGCGCCGCGCTGGATCTCGCAGGGCTGGAGTCGATGCTCGTGCTGGCATACTGCTAGAGCAAGGACGAGTGAAACCTGAGGACCCAAGCAGGAAGGCTCGCAAAATCCCTGGGGCATTTGACAGTTCTACCTGACTTTTTCACCACGCATCATCGAGGGCAAACCGCGTCAGGCTCGGGCTATCCCGACCAGGAAGAACCCAGTGTCCTTGCTCCCGAAACCATCCGGTGACGATAGGCGTGCCCTCATAGCCAAGCTCTAGCCCAGATCCAAGAGAGTTGTCATAATTATCACATCCAAGCCTCGCGGGAGATCTTTGATGTGTCCAATGTCAACTTGTTCGGTCGCACACTTCACGAAACCCTCGACCTTCCTACAAGATCTCTACCGTGCCTAGCCCCGCCCTTCACGTTACCCATCGACGCGGGCGGGGCACCCTAGCGTGCCTCTAGACGATCGATGCTTTCGTGTGGGGCTGTCTCGAGCGAGAGCTCTAGGCCCAGGACTTAGACCGGGTCGCGCGGATGTCGAAGCAAGACAGCGTCAACATCTCCCCGCTGCACCGCCATCTGAAGCAACGCTCGGTAGTCGTGTCGGAGGATCCGAAGCTGCATTGCCTCTTTTGCTAGTATAATGGGCCATCTCATTGCCTGGGACTCCAGAGTGGCCCGGTACTAGAACTGGGCTGTGTTCCCCTTTCCCTCAATCGCTCGTACCGCCTGTAGTGTTTGCCGAATGCCAAGAGCGGTTCAAGGTTCCACAAATTTCATTCTCTCTCCATCAGTCATAGATATAATCCCAGACTCGACTCAGTAGTGTCGCTGTCTCGATCTCACCGTTATTTCCTTACATTACACACTTTGAAGATGTTTGAATGCCTAATCTGCCCGCAATGGTAGATACCCTCGAAATGGTCAGCATGAAATTGGAGTGACATAGATATAATTATAATTGCAGTTGTTATAAGACTCTTATCAAGATCCTTTTCATCCTAGACAAATTTCTCAATAGTCTTAACGACAGCTTCAAAAGTATCTTCCACACATCAAGTAGTATTGAACTATTCCCGTGCCAAAATCTCGTCTCTCCCTCAATAGTAAGTTCCCTGCGGGTAAAGGTTTACTCCACGAACACATACTCCTGTTGACTCCGGAAATGGAGCGACCTTATGACAGCAACGCTCTCTTCCGAGACGCCGAGCGCAGCCTTTGCAGGCACAGCATTTTGCGCTACCCCCAAGCCAGGCTGACCTTGACGAATCCACTCTTATCGCTCAAATGAGTAGTACACTGATGTTCATGGCTCTCGAAGACAGACTCTTCGGAGACGATTATAGATTTCGAGAGGCAATCTTCAGTGCTTCGAGACCTCTTGCTGACAAGATTCAGCGAATGCACCCTAGAGCCAGAAGGACGAGGCCGTTTCTGAGATGGATGTTAGTTGCCAAGTCTGCTGAAACTCAGATGTAAGGACGATCTACAGAAATCAGTGCAAGGCGATAACGAGAACCACATGCGCGTCTCACTTTCAAGATATCTTATCTGTCATGATCAGATTGAACGGCAAAGCCTATTTGACGACTTGAAGAATTCGCCAGACTGGACGAAGGTGCTCTCAAGGATCCTGAGATATGTTGGGCTCGGGATGTTATTCAACGAGCTCTGGAGCGTTAAATTGAAGGAAGGCTGAGCAAAGCGTGTCTCAGAGAATCCCCAGGTTGCCTATTATGGATATTTGTCTAGCCACGTCAAAGCTTTCGTTCGAAGAAACGTAGACCGGTAATATTGCTAAGCTCTTCGTAGTTGAGGAAGACTAGCAAGTTTAGTAGACCTCAAGAAACCTCAAGCAGCAGTTCCATGCGGCATGCTATCCCGATACTTCCTTGCCTGAAACCAATAGTTCAATTGCACTTGTTATTTCTTCCTCTCAGGAGTTTGTCGTTCAACACACACTCTTAATATACCTTCGCTCTCCGCGTGACTTTGTTGCCCCTCGATCATCTGCATTGGTGTAATAATGTGCTAACGCCTGAGGCGCATGTTGCGGGCATGTGTTGCAGCTTAAGGAACGCATCTTCCCATACTTCCTCTGCCAAACTCTCCCCTTGGAAATTTGTCGGCCACACAATGCTGCCCAATACGTCCTTCGCTTTCCGCCATTCAACTATGCCGACTGTATTGCTCCATCTCCGAATCGCAGAGTTAAAGTATAGCCGCAACACCTGCAGTTGCCTGTCCGACCTAATCGTGGAGCTTGTGTCTTCTTCGTCAGCTTTGGCGAGCGCGAACGCACCCAGGAAAGCTTTCCAGAACCAGAAGCCAGAATGATACAGTCCTTTCTTCATGGCTTGCTCAGTCTGATGGACATCCCTTCTTAGTATGAGTAGCAGTGATAAGAAAAGCCTGCCATAGATAGCTTGCGGCTCGTTCCAGATACCAACGGCTGTATAGAGGTAGAGGCCGCCAGAGGTGACCATACCACACCAAGATGACACCAGATCTGGAAGCTCATGTGTTGTCATTTCACATTGGCTTATTTCAGCATGTTGTTGGCAGTACATTTCAGACTCGGAATGTCCCTGACCACAGAGCAGCATACGGCAGACATCGCAGTCATTTGCTTGGGATTTCTGGATCTTAAGTGTTCCGCGAAGGTGTTGGAGAGCTGTGAGGGTTCGAAGATCGTCAAGTGCACCTCTAGCATCAATATTCTTGACCCCCACGGGGCGAGTGATGAAGAATGAGGGAACATTGCATAGGGTGACCTGTGTTCCTCACAATTAGCAAGTCCCGCAAGACGAAGAATGGAAAATAAGGGCAAAAGGAGAGAGGCTTTTGCCTTTCCCTTATCAAAAGATTGGCTCGACTCCTGACTAGCGAAGGACTGCAAAGGAAGAATGGTCTCTTACAAGTCTGTCCTGGATGTCTGATGTCTGTTGATACCACTGATCTTTGCATGGTGACTTGTGCATGATGCTCTCCTGTAACCATCCCATCAAGGCCGAAACGCAATCATTTGATCGACGGTAACAAGCTTCGAGCATCTGCAGTTTTATGTCAGTTTGACTTCAAAAGCCTGTGTCAAGCTGCAGAAGAGTGATTCTGCAAAATGTGATGATATTTTGCCAGCTAGGGTAGGTAGGGAGGGGAAGGACATCATGATTGCTTACATTTCGCCTTCTTTTGAGAACCTCGGACACGCACACCAAAATGTAGCGCTCCAGAAGCTCTCTTTCTTGGTTTTCGACATAAGAGAAAGTTGATAGATGCACTTCGCTTAATTCCAGCAATGCCACCAGTCCTTCTAGGTGAGCTTCTGCAGCTTCAAGATCACCTAGACTACTCTGTGCATTGTGTTAGCGTGCATATATGCAGACCGAAGGAAAAGCTACTCGTACCTCTGCGGCACAGAGTGTCGCAATTGTTCTCAAACAAATCGGGCTAGTTCTCTTATGGGGGTCTTTTATCCATTCGTTGACAATACGGATGGATTCGGTCTTGTGTAAAAGGTAGGTCGTGTTGAAGTGCTCCAACCTTCCGACCTTCCAATAGTAATGCATTGCCGCAATGATCATACTACTACGGAGAGCGTCGGATTCATGCATAACAACAGAAAGGCTATGATCATCAGCAGATGGCATATGTATTAGTGACCAGGTCCATCTTTAGTACTTACCAATTGGTGCTATCGACTTTCTTCCCAAGCACGTCACGAACCTGGGCGACTGTCGTTGTTATGCTTCAGATCCAAAAGTACACTGCATAACGTAATTCCCAAAGAACTTACAATAGCGGAAGAGTTCTCTAGACCTTAATGGCATGTTGATCGACATGGCATTGAAAGGATCCAGGGCTGTATTGGCCGGCTGCCACACCACTACCCACGGTTCCTGCACGCCTGGCAGCTTCGGCTGGCGTGAAGCTCGCTCTTTGAGGGCGCATTCGGCTGGAGGATACTGGCAGACACTTGCACTAGAAAGCCGCAGACAATTCGTGCTGTGATTAGGCCAGTCAGTGCCCATCGCCCATCCTCGAGCCGGATAGCCGGCGGCGCGATTGAGGCGAGAACTTCTCGAATCCGACCGGCTACCGTATATACTGCCAGAAAAAGCTAAGGCACGTACCAAAAGGGTCGACGCTCATCGCACCTAACATGGCGGGTCTTGCATTGGACGCATCCGGCACGACTACGTGTGTGATAACGCCGTTTCCGCTGGTTTTCTGTATTCATCCCTTTCGTCATGATGCTTGATCAAAGGTAGATGCAACGACTCAACTTCCGCGGCCTGGAACGATGTTATCGAAATTTTGATCCGATGCTATAATGCGAGTTTTGACTTTGACTTCATAACAAAGGTCTGCAATTGAGGGATGTTCTTTCGCGGCGTTATGGCTTGCGAGAGGTTTTCCTGGTTGAATCGTCCTAACCTGATTCTGTCAGCAACAGATGCGCTAGCCCCATCAGGCCGGCGTATACGGCGATTGCATCCCGCTATCCATTCTTTGGTTAGCACGCCGCATCCTGCGAGGATGTCAGAGAAGGCAATTGGTCGATCCAATTCGAACGCTGGGACCGAATTATTATCATGGGGGTGTTTTGACGGCCCCACAGGTACTTTGGCAGTCTAGGTTGAAAAGCACTTCTACGCTTGCAGGGTACCTCTGATGAAGTAAGCGAGGGGATACTCAGGGGCAGCTGATAGGTTCACGGGGCACCGTGAACGATTCACTCTTCTGTACGAGCACACGCTCTACGTGGACACTACTCGAGTACTCTCCTCAACCGCTAGGCAATGGCTTCGCATCTTGATCTACCCGAAGCGGGAGTTCCAGTGATAGCCGTACTACCTTTGAAATACTCGGATATCATCAAGGTCCACAGCCGGCTGAACCTTAGCATTACTACGTCAAGAAGCTCTTGTGAGTAGCTACGCGGCTAAAGCGACGATTCAGCTCTAATATGCCACCGCTTACATGATTGTTCCGTATAAGGGAGGATACAATATCCTTCCCCGCATCTCGATAGCATCACGTTACTGATTGCGAATGCAGACCCACGATTAGATCGTAATCTTCCTCATCTAATTATCTTATAGGCACATGGAGTCATCAAGATCCTCTGCTGTCACGGGTCTCGAATTCATTGGCATGGTTGATCTGGGTAGACGGACTCGGCATAAGAAAGGAGATGATCAAGTGTCCGAGAGAGACTGTGAGATCAAGGCGCGAGGCGGAACCACTCGACGGTCACGACGGCGTCCATGCTGGTCTCATGGCGACTGATATCCCCCTTCAGGGACGGAGAGTGGGAATAGCAGACGAAAGGACGCACTCGACCGCTGGTGCTTATCGTAGTTTCGAAGAACAAGTGCCGGCCATTCTCAGTACAGCA
This sequence comes from Phaeoacremonium minimum UCRPA7, assembly GCF_000392275.1. Classification (NCBI taxonomy): domain Eukaryota; kingdom Fungi; phylum Ascomycota; class Sordariomycetes; order Togniniales; family Togniniaceae; genus Phaeoacremonium; species Phaeoacremonium minimum. The sequence continues at coordinate 96,040 of NW_006921090.1, read as the reverse complement.
TTCGACCATGCTTCACTGTCAACTACTTGGCTGGAGATAGGCACGTCTTCACAAGGAGCCAAGGATCGCCGATTCCTCCCGAGCTTTGCTGCGGTTTTATTGGCAGCAAGTGTGCAGTGCTGACCTCACCAGACCAGCTTTGAGCATCCCTCGCAAGCTACAATCTAAAGGCCGATTATCACCAGCGAATCTCAAATCTAATCTGATAAACGTAGAACACCCACAAATGCTCGAAGGAGCTTATCTGCGGATGATTAACGCCCCCCGGGTGCTCAGTTGCGATGCGTGTCAACCTCGCAGCAGGTCGATTGTTACATAGAAGCGATTCGTGCGGGTGGAAGTAAAACCTCTGATTGCCTTTACGCTTGAAATTTTGAGCGGCAAATTGAGAGGGGGATTGCCTGGCGCAAGGCTGGCACTGAAAGAAGTATGCAGACTAGATCGTGTATGTGAGTCGCAAGGGATGCGCGCGGAGATGGCGCCATTACAACGCGCTACGGTTTGAATTGAATGTCTCCGGTTTGATGAAGGTAGGATGGAAATGAGCAATTTATGAGTGGTAAGGCTCTCCAATTTGGCGGTTTCACAGCTCAAATACTAAGACTACGTGTCGTACACGATTGTCAAATCCATGCAGAGATGCGGTGACGCATGTTGACAAGCCAATCACGGTGCCATACACATACCCATCATATTATCTACACGGTCTTTGAAGTGGTTTGTCGGCATTTACGCAGAGACATACAGTACTCGACAGACCGGCCCTAAGGTGATATATCAACCCAATATACAAGACGAATCTAGTCATAAAGGCTTCCTTCTTCGTGAGTGGGCTGGTGCTGCTGCGGCCCCAACGTGTGTGGTGGGTGAGCTTCGTCCGTCGACTGTGGGGGCTGTTCGCGAGCTCTTTTCTGCTACCCCGGTTGAAGTTGGCGCAAAGCTAAAAATGGAACCATGTTAATAAAGGTTGGCTTCTAGACACTTTAACAGCTTTTAATTCTCTCCTGCTTGAAAATCCTTACTCTAATCTCTGATGTTAATGGTTTGATTGTTGCCTTTTTGCATAGCCACATTGCCTTAATTAAGCGTGGTGGGACGGAACTGGTTTTCTCTTTCGGCCCCTCTGTATGCCCAAACCAATGTGTGCATTCTCACACAAGCTAAGAGGAAGTCTTCAAGTGTACTTTGGTCTAACATTTAAACTTCAGCTTTCTGGATATGAACAACTCGCCTGAGTGAGGCAAGTGGCTACCTTACAAGACATTAATTATGTACTCACAGATAAAGCTAGGAGTCAAGTTTGGTCCTTTAACTCCTTATGCAAGTTATTTCAGGTTGCAGACGTTTTAGTGCTCGTTGAGCCCATGATTACCAATAGACGGGGTACGCCCGCTGGTCTCCGAAACAGTATGTTTAGATGCAGCTCACCAACAGCCAATAGAAGGCATCGCCGGTGCTTGATCTATTTCGAGGACAACAACAACATGGTCCCCAGCCACCAATTTACCAGAAATGCTACAAATAGAATGCCCATTTTGACTATTTAACACCAGGCAGCAAAAGTCGGACAGGTGTTGCTCAAGTATGAGACCTCTTTTCTTCTAAGACATTCATTCTTCTATAGACGGGTACGCTGCGTGATATCATGCCAGGGCCAACAAAGTTAATTCGGAATTTCTGCTTCTGCAGTTTCCCCGGGGTGCGATGTGGAGTCAACAGTCAAGTAAGAAGCGGCCAAGCTCGATATGGAAGTCAAAACGCTGACACTGTTACAGGGAAACAAGTATATTCGAGGCCCCGGCTGGTACCTATACGAAAATCAGCAAGTTTATGTCCCAGACAAAGAGTCTTTGTACGCTCTGCTGACGAGGTTCATACGGAACTAGAAACAAGAGTGTATATGTTAGTCACCCCCGGCGAGGGCGCCGGCCGGGCAGGGTGTCTCCTTCGAGGGAGGTGACGAAGAAGAATATGACTGATTGAAAACCACCTCTTGCAGAAATCTGTGAACAGCAATACAGTCAAAATTGTATGGCGATGGTTAGCTTTCACCGAAGAGGGAAATGGCGTGACGGTTCTCTTACTATGTAGCTGGCCTAAGTAGTATAATTATCTCTCCTCTCTTATTCAGAACACAATTTCAACATAGTGCTGTTGTGACAAAAGAGAGCCCC
>NW_006921090.1:86144-93750 GCF_000392275.1 Phaeoacremonium minimum UCRPA7 | reverse complement strand
CCCAATTATATGCTCGTACGCGCTCTACGGTCCGTCACAGCTGTAGTAAGAGATACGATACAATTCGCAATGGCAATTAGTAGACTAGATGTAGATCAAGCATAGAGATAGAGCGAAATACCCCAAAAAGTTAGCCGAAGCGGAACCCACCTCACCCATTTTGTAGAAAGTAGTGATATTCTCAAACTCTTGCTCTTGTCAGCCACTTGGCCAGAGAGAAAATTTGTGGTTTGGGGACACAACTCTGTGGCTTGAATGTCACACATTGTTGATGGTTCTTAGTTCTTGCTCTCTCTTAGTAATATGGAACTATATTTCTTTAGTTCAATTGAAGGATATGCATGTCTACTCGACGCCCTAAGAAGTTGACAATGAATAGATCCAGATATCCCACCCTAGAATACACCAAGAAATCTTTTTGTCTATCGCGACTTTTCTCTTAAACAGAGAATAATTCTCACACGGGGCTCTAGAGGTGAGAACGATGCCAACACACCAGCAGTTATGAACAAAGCGCCGCTAACATAGACGGGGATTGTAGTGTTCAGGTTGGCGAACATGGCAATAATAGTGGTCATAATACTAAAGATACAGTTTGCGGCGGCAGTGATGGCGTTTCCGGTGCCACGGTCCCGTAATCGCATTAGCCCTTTACAGTAGTGGGTGGAGCCACTGCAATCGTCAAGGTTCTGACCCGTCAAACCTAAATCATGGCAACTCGTATGTGTGCCAATTGCACTGATTCCGGGAAAATTCGTCGGGGTTATCGCTTCATCAGGTGCTTCGGGAAGCTTCGCTAATGATTTAGTACGAGCAGAAGGGTGAACAACAAAGGACTTGGTTGGTGGATAGTGGAAGTGACCGGACTTACCTTGTACTGTACCACGAGCGGAGTTTATAGCTATCGTTTACCTAGGTTGACCAGCGGCGCGAACGGTGATGACAAAAAAGATAAGGCACGACGAATGTCCCTTTACGATCATTAATAGCCCAATAGCGTAGGAGATCGACTGTATGTCCTATGGCTGACTGGGGTGTCGATCTTGTATGATTCTCTTACGTCCCGCGACCCTGCTGGCGTCATTGCGTCACTACCGCCGCAGCCGTACCAGACCCATGGGTGAAAATGGTCGAAGGGAACGGGTCCTGTTACTAGTGGATGTACAAGACCTCAGTGTCCGGATTGGTGGTGCAACCATGCTTGAGTGCACAGAAACGCACAAAGGCAATATCTCCTTCCTCGGAGGAAATCGCCATCCGATAGCGAGGACTGGATGCCAAACATGGAGGCAGTGAGAGCAACGATATGATTCGCAATGGCGACAGCAGATTTGATGCAAACCAAGCACGCAACGAAACACCTTAAATCATGACTATGAACGCAACCTACCACCAACTGGCGTCGGAAATCAAGCAGGAAGCACTGCATTACTGGTAATAGCATTCTGGTTGGCCAGAACATTCATGCCCAACGAGGCTTAATGTTCGGCCACACCAGCGACATGAAGTTCTGCAATAAACCATCATGGCTTGAAGTGGGAATCTTCCAGTCGAAACAATTAATAAATCTTATGGAGTATCTGAATAAAGATGCAATATTTCACCTCGAATGCAGAGGAGGTCTTGAGTCCTAGTCATCTAAGCATTTCTGATGCAACAAATACCAGTACAGCCAATGGAATCTCAGCTGACTATTGTGGTCAAAAATTGGAAGATAACAGAAAACTGATTGTTCCATACCTTTTAGAGAGGAGTGCAGAATTCCGAAGACTTAGCGCATTACGACAGAGAGTTAGTCATATTCAATTGTAGTCCGATCTACCGTACTGACCTGTTGCGGATAGGGATGGAGCAACCCTGAAGGGGATGCTTTCTTCCAGAAGCAACGTCGGATTGCTGATGGAAACGATGAACAGACTGCCATTTCTTTCTATAAAATGATGAAGACCATTGGAGATGAGCTTCACAAATTCACCAACGCCTTCGCAATCCCGAAACTCAAGACAGGACAGCCGACAATTCTCGACATGTGTATGGCTCCCGGAGGCTTTCTTGCTACGGCGTTGAGCAAGAACCCAGGGGCCTCCGCTCTTGCTTTTAGCTTGCCTATCTCTAGTGGAGGACACAAAGCTCTTTTACCACGGCATCCTAATGTCAAGAAATACTTTCTAGATATCACAATGCTCGCTGCGGACTTGGACGTAGGGGACATTCCAAATGGTCATCCGGATGCCAATAACTTTCTGCCGCGGTATTTTTCAAAAGACCAGCTATTTGATCTAGCGTTTTGTGATGGACAGGTCCTAAGAACTCATGACCGGGCATCCTATCGAGAGAAGCGAGAAGCAAGAAGACTGGCTGTGACACAATTGGCCCTTAGCCTTGAGCATTTGCGGCCAGGAGGTACGGTCATCGTCCTTCTTCATAAAGTAGAGACGCCGGGAACCGTGAATCTCCTTTGGACGTTCCACAAGTTCTCCTCTGTGAGAGTCTTCAAACCGAAGAAGGGTCATGCCAAACGATCCTCTTTTTATATGATAGCTACATCTGTCCAAAGCCAGCATCCGGCAGCTATTCAAGCAGTAGCCGATTGGAAAATGATATGGAAATTGGCGACGTTCGCGTCGGATGCAGACTATCATAAGGCAATTGGAATGAGCTATGGCGACATCGTAGAACTCCTCGAGGGGTTTGGCTCAGAAATTGTAAATCTGGGGGAGAGTGTTTGGAGTTGTCAAGTAGATGCCCTGGAGAATGCTTCTTTCATTCAAAAGAGGGATAGCCGAATCGAAAGCTCAAACGGAATTGTGGAAATATGAGTAATGTGACTAATCATGCATGCTACCTTCTTGATGAGAGGATAACAAGTCGTTTTTTGAGAGAAACTATACAACAGAGTTTCAGGTTCAGCATCTGCTTTTAGTGTCCACACTTTTTTAGGGTAAGTCACTATAGGACTTACGGACAGTGCGGAAATACAGTAAGCTATAAACACATGCGAGAGACACCCCATCGTTGACAATTATCCTTTTGATCGTCTGGTAAAGCAGCTTGTATTGTGGTACTAGTACCAGTACCGTTCTGGGCCTGCGCTCTGATCATACATTATCGCATTTCCCGCTGGACAGTTTTGATGACCTTGAGCATACAGTCAGAGTACTTGTATAGGGCGAGATACTGATGTCTATGGGGCTCGATTTCCAGTCTGTTGATACAGGACCAAGACATCCCAAGCACGACACAAAATATCGACATGGTCTATCAACTCTTCAGTCATCGCAACCCAGCAGATTGAGTAGCTATCAAGTTGCTGGAGAGGGCTTGCCATCTGGTAGACTGCTTCTTCAAACCGTCCGTAGACGAACCGAGTTATAGCTTGGCGAAGCTTCTGGAGCAGCCTTTGTAGCGACGTGTTATCTGCAAAGCAATTTCGACCTCCGAGGAGAAAGTGAGCCGCGATCGCGCCGCGTAGGCGTATGTGGATTTGGGCATTTTTCCTGTAGGCCTTGGTTGCACGTAGAAGAGGAATATACGATAAAAATAGCCACGTTCCACGGACGAGGATAGCGTATTTGCGGCTTGTTTCCACAGGAGAACTGGTTACTTGAAAGGTATTGGAGAGCCAAAGGTTTTTGTAGCCAATCTCACTTACGGCGCCCTGGTTTTGGTACATGTTTTCTTGCCTTTCGTTCAACGTCCTAGACTAGACGTGCTCGCACAGACGATCGCACCCAACTCTTCTGTCTCCCATTTTAACGCGGGGTGGGCTGCGAAATTGCATTTGGCTGCGAGTAATGATTACAGCCTGGCAACCTGCCGTGATTCATTCTCGGCTCCAAACATGCTCGTTGGTAGAGTCCCACCCCGTGCGAGGCCCTACCAACCTGTTCCAGCTTTCTCTTCATGAGCTCTTGGGTATTTCTCTGCTGGCGGCGTATGTCTACAGTGCCAGGCGCACCCGCTCGACACGTGGCTGGATGATGCAGCGGCTTTCGCGTATCAACTGTTGTACCTCGGCCAGGTCGGCCTGCCCGAGCTGGAGGTAGGACGTCATGATACAAGCGGCATCATAATATGGGCCGGGTTGGTATGGCCAACAAGTTTCGTCCTCGTGAATCTCATGGACCTCTCCATCGGTGGCTGAAGGTCTCCATATGTCAGCCTCGTATGTATGTTGACGTTTTTGAGTCTCAAGCCAACTGAGTTGCTCCACGCCAGTAGTGTCTTGCTTCTCGGTAGTCGGCGATATAACACACAACTCCCTTCCAAACAAGCTCTCAGGACAAGCCAGATGTGGGAGAATCTCGTCGATATCCCAGTTATTATCATCCTCATTGTCCTCCTCCCATTCCTTGCACGGCTGGACGATAGCCCCGTTATCGGGAGCTCTCCACTGTCCATGCTTCTTCAGCCAGTATATGAACTTCTTATGCTTCCGAGCGACTATGCGGCGGTCCTGGTGATTATAGAGAATCCAGATGGAGCTGCTCTCTGGGATTGGGGCCTCAGCATCAACGGCTATTGTGTAGGCGGTGGGTTCGCCGCGGCTGTCGCCACCATGGCGCAGCTCTGGACTGAGCACGCCCAGCTGGCCGATGGGGGTCACGACGGCCGGGACCACACGGGTTCTCGCGGCGGCGAAATCGTACAGGCTCCGGTCAAGCCGGAACCTCCGTGGGGCATAAGGGCCGCCGTCGGCGGATGACGTATGTTTCATGACAGTGTAGATGCACATAATACGTCATCTGCTCTCACTCCTAACCATCTCACAAGGATAGTTTCATACCACGATCTCGTCGTTAACCTGTCTTTACTCCTATCAAGCTGTTCTTACATGTGGCTACATTCTAGGACCCTAGGGATATCAATACTAGCTTTTCACTCGAAGAAAGCTTTCCCTACTGCAAAGAACACGTACCCTAAGCCTCCAATATCTCATTCCTTGCCATTATCGTAGTCCTCCTTTTCATCTGTACCAGAATCAAAAACCGCTACGTCTTTCTGGATTGTTTGAGAGTCGTGGACGACGACATGTTTATGGTATGTAAGAATATCTGTTTCCTCATTGGACTCTTGTGGAGTTTGTCATCGGTCACTGTGGAGCGTTTGGTACTGTCTTGGTCTGAGATGTATCCGTACCAAACAAGGTTGTAATGGCGTGTCTTGCAAGCCCCAACTCAACTTGGCTGGATAAAGCATGATGAGCTGCTTGAGCCTCAGCCTACGAGGCTGAAGTTGCATTGATGGATGGATCGGCGCTGGCTAATCCTCGTCAGTGGTCTTGCCATGCGCGGCCGTGCACTAGCAGGGGGAAACTATTTGGACCATTTAGACCATTTAGGCAAGGCAAGCATCTTTTAGTGGCTGACACCACCTAACATACCCCACTACCCCAGGTGGAAATCCACTGCTCCACAGATGCCACTGCTCCAAACGAGGGGTGTCGCGCTGTTCCATTCCAGGTTAATAAGCACCTGCACCTGCACCTGCCTGATAAGATAAGTTATCGATGATAACGATAACAACAGACTCCAATGATTACATCATCCTTTGATGCAATCCGACCACAGGCGAACAAACTGAGAGCGCTTGGAGGTACAAAGCGTGCCAGGGAAACGAACTGGGAGAGGACAGCCAGGAGGTCGATATCTCAACAATCTAAGCTTTTGAAGTACTATTGAGGGGTGGTCGAATAATTACTAGATAGATAGATGCGGCCATTGATTGATGATGATATTGATTGTGGTTGAGATTCAGGCTTAGATTCAGATTCAGGAAACTCTTGTTTCATTTGATAAAAAGAAAGATCGGCCAGTCAGTCAGTCACCTTTTTGGTTGTCGACGATGTGTGGGTTATCTTCCATTCCAACTTGCTTCTCATTACAACCAACGTATTTAATTTGAATCTGAATCTGAATCTGAAATTCTTCAAGTCAGCAGTGTGACAGCTTCTTCTTATTATTTTCCTCCTATCCTGTTAATCTGTGACGATGTGCAATCCCACTCGGTTGTACTCTATGTAAACTTTAGGCTTGAGTACAGTGGCACTTATAAGTTACGCCATGTGGAGGAGGAGGTGTTTTCAGGTACATACAGTACAGTGGATTGTGGATGCTTGCACATGGAGACTGAATGGATACAACCTTGGAAGAGACGAAAGTCTCATCACGTGCACCCGCGTCCAAACACACACACGATCGTGAGATTGAGTGTGTCTGTGGGACGTGTCCCAGACAATGACGATTTAATCATTCACCAACTCCGACTCCAACTCCCTCCCGCACCACCTTTTTTTCTCTCTTTCACTCTCTTTCACGTCGACCTCGACCTCGACCTCGACCTCGACCTCGACGATCATCAAAAATCTCTCCACACGAGCCCAGACAACGCTTTGCGCATCACGATTTTGTGAACAAAACAACAACCACCCGGGCCCAGGCCTGAACTGCATCACACGGACAGCATCGTGAGTCCACGGCCCGTGGCACCGGTTCAAGAACCAAAACATAGAAAAAAGTCATCAAAGAAGTCAACACCGCAGAAACGCCGGTGACCATGGCTCCATTCCGTTCAGACCCTCCACACGCGGGCTCAACACAATCTTCCCATAACTCGCCACCCACCCACCAAACTCCACGCTCCGTCCACTTCTCGCAGGTGACATTCAACGATCGAGGCAATTTCACCATGTCGTTCGGCGTAATTTCAGACGCTGCCATCAAATGTAAGCCCAGCGCCCAGCTTGGTGTGGTGTCGTCCCACCAGCCGTCGCGTCCCATCCTATCCCATCCTATCCCGTTGCGTCCCGTCGCGTCCCGTCAGCGTTGCGCAGTTTCGCATCATTCTGCCTGCTGACCTGGCTGCCTGACCGACTGGCTTGCTGATTGACTGACTCTTGCTGACGATCCTTTTCTACTCAAGTCTTCACCGCACAACGCCCGGTGTCCAACCTGCAGCCGACCTAGAACGCCGTTGCCAGTGACTCCAAGAGCGCAACCGTGAACACGTCTCCCACCGAGATCCTCGTCAAGTCCGACCAGCAAGTCAGCGACGCCTTACTACGTACCGTCCAGCGTACCGTCAACACCGCCAACCGCCCCCGCAATATCCGCACCGGCTGCATCCTCGGCATGGCTGCTGTGTTCGGCACCCTCCTCTATCTCGACCGCGGCCGCGACGCCGCCACAGCCTACATCAACCGCCTGAACAAGGAGGCAGAGATTGCAAAGGGCAAGGCAGAGATCGAGGCAGAGATTGCAAAGGCAAAGGTGGAGATCTTGAGGGCCGAGGCGGAGAAGATTCGAGCAGCAACGCGCGCTTCCCTGGCAGGAATGTAGAGTTTTGCGGGGCCGCGCCGCTCTTGCAGACGGAGGCTGATGGCGTCGAATCGCATCAGAGTGCACCAGGGTGCAACACAACACGCCAGGCGTGATCTCTTCTCGATCTGTTAGGTTATTACAACCACGACCGGATTTCCTTCTTTCATCCACAAGGAGATTGGTTGCATGGAACGGACTCCCATTCCCGGCCAGCCTCTCTCTTTCCTCGTCACTCCATTCTCCACTCTCCCCAAAAGATAGAGCAGATGTGACGGACCGTAGAGCGC
>NW_006921090.1:83488-86004 GCF_000392275.1 Phaeoacremonium minimum UCRPA7 | reverse complement strand
GGGCTCTCTTTTGTCACAGCAGAACAATAGACTAGCTTCACGAGCCCTCTCTCGGTGGCCTAGCTAGCAAAGAAATAGTGCTCGATCCATATCGTGTTTGCAGCGTGAAGCAAGGTCCAGACCAGACGTCCAAGGGTTGCCGAAACTGTCATCGGCGAACATGCAGCGAGCGCAGTTTGACTTGACCAAGGAGTGTAGTCTCTATATCTACTTTGGGCAAGTTCACCAGCTCACCGAGATCCTGATGAAACCACATCTGTCAGCCACCATCCCAAGAACAAGCGCAACCATCGTTTCCCCGCTTAGTCAGTGGGGGTCTTATGTCTTGCTGTCCATACTAATATAAAGGGAAATGTACTAGTATTCGCCGACGCTCTTTCCATGGATCCTACAAATAATTAGTGTGGTAGTTAGGTGATCGTCCATCGCAGACAGCTTGCATCCGATCAAAAATGATAGAAGGACGGCAGTTAAGTGAATAGTCTCGGGAGCTTTAAACAATCATCAATTCCAGGAGGCTGTTCCCGTGTATATGTCGCAGTCGCCGCAGACAGATATTCCTAGCTTTGGAAGCTCTTATTCTCCGTTGTGTTCACCCGTGGCAGTAGAAGCACCGTATCCAAGGCTCAAAGCTCGACGAGAAGTCTCTTCTTCGGACCTCCATCAATGCCAAGTCCAAGCCGAGTCTGGCCACGGACGCTGTGCTTCCTCTGTTACCAGAAGACGCGGGATGGGTGCATTGTCTGGGCTCGCGCGCGTTTACAAGTAGGACTCGGAGTATGGTATGGGTGGGAATAGCGTCGGCGCATGCACGCGTTCAGGCTGCTCCAGCCCCGATGGCATCGCGATGTCGTTGTTCGTGGCATTGGATATGCCGGCCGGGCGAAGAGATCGTGGACTGTGGCTTGCTGGTTTTGGTTGAGCCCGAAGGTACTTAGGTAGGTAGGCAGGCTGCCACTTGTGGGAGCGCTACCTTGATCCGTGGAATCTCCCAATTAGAGTTTACCGCGGCATACCGTTCGGAGGTGATACATGGGCCCAGAGGGTGCTATACATAAACATAATTGCGCCCAGGTATTCTACAAAGCTGACCAAGGCAATCTACCTAGGTAGCCAAACTCGTAGATACCTAGGTAGGTATACTTCCATAGTAGATGCCTAGGCTTTGTCACCACCTGTAGTCAGGTAATGGAGAATATAACGAGATATGCTCAATGGTGGCGACCCTTAATACTATCTGGGTAGACTATGAAATTCAATTTTATTTGCACAAAAATACACCAAGGCAGGATCCTTGTACTGGACAGCTTCCAGGTGCTCTCATCTGGAATGGTGCCAAACTTACCGCCGTTCGTCTTACGGCTGTCTGTTGCAATATTGACATGCTCTGAGCCAAAAAGCCGCTCGGCCTAAACTGACGCTTTATGTGACCAGCTGCCGGTGATTCAATAATCGATCTTGAGATCCTTGTCGACGGCCTTCTTGAGTTGCTCGATCGCCTTAGAGTCGGTGGGATCGCACTCACTATCCCCAAGGATGTCTTGCAACTTGCGGGTAACCCAGGCGCCAAACAAAGTTGTACACTGTAGCAGCTGCGACGTTTTGGTGTCAGTTTTTACTCTTTAGGACGAATAAAGAGCTGAAGAAGCATTGTCTCGGAAGGCTCTCTTGGTAATGCTCCCAAGTCACGTCACGACCACGAGGGGAAAGGAGTTGCACCAACCGAACCGTCCTGTGCCGCCGCCTCGCGCAAAGAGTATCTCGTAGTCATCTGGGATGTCAAGACAGGAGGCCAAATCGGTTTTAGTCTGATTGATTATATCGCTAGCTAGCTGGGAGCGATGAGAGTGTTGTCAAGCAAGCGAGTGATTCATGACATGCTATCATCATTGTACATTCATTATTGCCTCTTCCCATCCACCTGTCTAACTTCCTATATGTACCGGTAGTACATTGAATGCCCCCTCAGCCATCACACAAAGAAAACATAATAGTGTAGAAACCATTTATCGAGGAATTTCCTAGCCGTCATTCTGTCCCATTGCTTGCTTGCCACTACTAGTTCCTACAGACAGCGGTGGACAGCATTAGTCTACTTCGTACATTCATTCCCAGCTACTCGTAGTTTATTAGCGTTCCATCCCATTTCGTTGACAAGTACCAGTACAGGTGGCTTGGGCCTTGAAGGAAAGGTGTTGAGGGGCTGGTGGTGGGTTGATGTCAAACCGGGGTGAAGCAGTCACGAGGGCCGCAGGCAGTCGCCGCCATCTGCGATGCATACCCATATCTAGGTAGGCAGTGATCTCATCCCTTCATAGTTGTTGGGGCTGTGGTTGGCAATGTCTTCCTCCCCAGCATGCATGTCCGGCCAATCCAGCTGCCCCCCCCAATGCCTTCAGCCTTGACCGTTCAGCCTTCACCCTCACTATATTTGCGGGGCATTCGCCACGCACGCCGCCAAGTCCCTGGCCACTACGGAGGCCTATAGGGCTGGCTGGCTCTTTTCAATTTTTCAA
>NW_006921090.1:81966-83342 GCF_000392275.1 Phaeoacremonium minimum UCRPA7 | reverse complement strand
AGTAGTGGATCGCATTCAGCCAGGTGACCAGCGTCGCGAGATGGACGTCGACGAGGTGATTGCCCTGCGCGAGTCGCGTCGCCACGAGATAGACTTCTGGGCCGCCGTTGGTGCCGCCACCGTCAGGGTGGTCGCCGTTGTTCCGGCCGCGTTGAGGTTGATGATGAGAGCCAGTGCGCGACAGCGAAGACGGGTCCCTGCGATTGTCGCGTGGACGACGTTTCTCCTGATCTTGGCCATTGCCGGTACCAGGATGGAGAGGAGGGGCACAGAGCAGGTCTGTGGTGGTGGTGGTGACGACGCTCGTAGCCAAGGTGGGTCGCGGAGCACGAGACGAGATGGACACAGACCGGACGGAGCACTTGGACTTAGAGCGCACGCGGTGGCCGTCGGCAAGGTGGAAGCTCCAGATCGCAAACTCGTCAGGGGTGAGAAGGACGGCGAAGAAGCGGAGATCGGACAGGGACTTGCCCTGGCTCTCGATGTCGTGGGCGCGCAAGGCGGCGCGGTTGTCGAGGGCGCGGGCGGCGCCAGCCGTGAGATCGGGGTGCCGGGCGGCGAGGCTGAAGTCGGCGTGCAGGGCGATAATGAGGTAGGGGTAGAGCATCCTGAGGTCCGGATGCATTGTGGCGTAGGGCATGGCGCACCGGAGTTGCGTTGGGATGTCGTCAGTATGGAGCCAGTATGTAACGACCGGGCTAATGGGATTTGGCGGCGTATGGTCGCTGGTGTGCTGCAGAGTGTAGGGGCCCTTGTCAAAGGCCTGAGAGAAGGTAGGTGAGCGACAGGATATGAGACGCCAATATTGGTGCTGGTCCTTGTGGCCAGGGCTTCTGCTTGGTGGAGATGACGTGACGGGGTGGCTGCGAAGCAGATACTGCAGAATCAGCATCTCGAGCGTCTCGTTTCCGGCCTTTTGCACAATATTGCTCGCCATCTTGTTCTGGAACTCGTTGGCGTCAGTCTCTGAGATGTAGACGCGGCCCAACACACGGATGAGGCTGTCATTGGCGTTATTGTTGACGCCAACGCCAACGCCCACACCAACGCCAACGCCCTCGCCCTTATCCTCACTGCCCCGGCTCTCCGCTGAAGCTACACTAAGAGGAGTAATGTGGGAATTCCTTCTCCGGTTCTGGTAAGCCGGCAGGTTTCGAACACTTCAAAAATAGAGTCTTGACTGTGCTGGCCCAGTGCAGTACGAGTTCTCAAAGATCTAATATGCGGATGTAGTAGAAGCTCGCATAAAACATTACGAGTTCTCACATTTGAGTTCTTTCTCAGCCAGCGCAACATCAGTGACCTGAATGGCGATTTCTGAGCTCGGTCCTTAGGAGTACTGATAGCTTCCTCAAGCAATTTGTCAAGAATCGCCA
>NW_006921090.1:81190-81943 GCF_000392275.1 Phaeoacremonium minimum UCRPA7 | reverse complement strand
TGCTATGCTGGACGTTCTCCGGAACTGTTTAAAGTCACTGTCTGCTCCCTGTGTTTCGATGATGCGGGGCGAAGATAATTGAGCAACCATGCGTTGTTAGAATTGGACGGAGAATGATGATAGCTTTGCACTTGGACATTTCACAGCTTGGGACAGGCCCACACACTTCCACCATCATCTCGATCATTGTGTTGACGAGAGCGTCGCTCACGTCCGAATGACGCACCTCGTTGGTCTCTGCATCTCCTTCTTCCCTCCCATGTTCGAGCTCTTCATATCTTTCCTCTGTCTCCAGCTCTGCCACCAGGGTATCACTGAGACGGCGATACTCATCTACCTCTGGCGCGAGTCTGGGTTAGGCGGTTTCGGTTTCGGCTTGTGTCCCACACGTTTGCCTTTGTGAGCAGGCTCAGGCTTTTGAGCTCGAGAAGCGGCTGCGCTTACTTGGGCTCGTATGCCTGGGTTTACTTGGAAGTCCGCCAGGCGTTACCCCCAGGCGTTGGCTGCGTTTCCGAGGTTCTGGTCTTGTGACATTTGAATGCTGGTGACGATCCTTCATGAAAGGAGCCCCGGGCGTTCGAACCTCCCTCCCACTGCAGTTGCACCAAGTGTCAAGAGTGTGACATAGTTTTGCAGTGTCACTGTGATTATTGCAACTTGTTGACAGGCCTCTCTAGTCACACCACCTTGTGTGCGTGCGCTTGGTAGTGCATCGTGAATCATCCGTCCCCTGCACTACAATGACGACAGAGC